>NW_006408539.1:20226166-20226855 GCF_000296735.1 Chrysochloris asiatica
ATATATATATATATATATTTGCTTTTATTGAAATGTGCTATAATTCCTCACTCGAAAAGTTTCTTTGTAGTAGAAAACTAGTTGTAATCCTATCATCTCCTTTCTCCAATTTTCTGTAGCCTGAGATTCAAATAACAAAACATCCGGGGAGACAATTACAAAGCAAGTCTTGTGTAAACCTCTCATTCTAGAGTTAAAAGATTTTGCTACTTTATATTGCTAACAACCTAAAAAACACATGTGCTGACAAAGAAATGAAGAGTTGATTCAAGATTGGGATGAAATGATCTATAAGGTTTCACTAATTCAAGATAATGGCTTGAACATTCAAGGTCAAGGATGTTCTAGGACATACAAAATTATTATTATGTTTTTATTCAAATCATATTGTTGGTGGTGCTTTAGGAGTCAGCTAGTTGACTTCGACTTACAGCAAACCCACATACATGAAACAAAACACAGCCCGGTTCTGTGTTATCCTTACAGTCGTCGCCATGTTTGATTCCATTGTTGCTTTTTTTTCAGGAACTGGTATTTATTACCAAAGTAATATTCGGTGTCAACAACATGTGACAACTACAAAAAAATTGCATATATTGCAATTTCAAATGCAAACAGTAAAATGGAACCCCAGTCATTAAAATAGTAATTCCAATCACCCCCCAAAAACAACTCAAGTTTTTAAACCT
>NW_006408539.1:20228875-20230124 GCF_000296735.1 Chrysochloris asiatica
CTCAAGAGACCTATCTGCATCTGCTTTCATCAGCCCCACCAAGACAAATTGGATACTATTCAGTGGAGATTCTACCTTCTTCCATGCCCTCTGGATCTAGGCTCTCTCTTGAAAGCGTGTAAGCCAGTCACTTCTTGCCTTTGTAGCTCCCCTCCCCCATTTTAGGTGGCCAATGTTCAAGTTGGGTATTACCCATTTTGAATCAGACAATCACATAAGTTATTATGCCAGGAATGACAAATTGAGGAGGAATAGTATCACATTCATCCTCATAAAAGGGCATCTTGAAATACAATGCTTTCTGTGCTAGGATAATATCCATAGACCTAAAAGGAACACCAGATAATACCAAATTTATTTATATAAATTATTAATTTATTCAAATTTACCCACCAAGTACTAGTGATAAAGATGATAAAACTGAAGTTTTTTACAAATTTCTTGAGTATGAAATTGACAAAACATGCAATCAAGATGCACTAATAATTACTGGTGATTGAAATGCAAAAGTTGAAAAGTGAGAGGAAGGATCAGTCATTGGGAAATATGGCCTGGGTGATGGAAACAGTGCTAAAGACTACAAGGCAGAATTTTGACAGACCAATGACATATTCACAGCAAATGCATTTTTTGTTTTAACAACATAAAGTGATGACTATCCATGTGGTCCTCACTAAATGCTTCTATAGGAAAGAAATTAACTATACCTGTGTGAAGAGATGAATTAAATGCTCAGCATCACCAGACAAAACAAGGCCAGGGGTTGACTGTGTAACAGACTCATTGTGCAAGTTCAGACTGAAATTGAAGAAAATTAATACACCTACACAAAAGTCAAATCGTGATGTTAAATCTATCCCCTCCAATATGATAGACCATCTCAAGAATATATTTATGCATTAGACACTAATGACTGGATGCCAGAAGAGCTGCCAAAAGATAGGATAGAAAGAAAAAATTGAATTGGGTGTTAGAAGAGACTCTGAAACTTACCCTTGAACATAGATTGGAAGAAATGAGGAAGTGAAAAAGCTGAACAGAAAATTTCACAAGGTAGCTTGAGAAGACACATTAAACTATTATAATGAAATATGTGAAGGCCTAGAGTTAGAAAATCAAAAGGAAAGAACACACGCAGTATTTCTCAAGCTAAAAGAACTAAAGAAAAACTTTAAGCCTCAAATTGAAAGGTTGGAGGATTCTATGGCAAAATATTGATTTACACAGGAAACACCAAAAGAAGATAAAA
>NW_006408539.1:20231235-20233482 GCF_000296735.1 Chrysochloris asiatica
GGGTCACTATGAGTTGGTTCCGACTCAATGGCACTTGACAACAACAACAACATAGATATAAATATAGATATAGATAGATAGATAGATAGATAGATAGATAGATAGATAGATAGATAGCTAAAGAGACAGTTGTTCAAACACAACAAGGCAATACTGAATGTTCTAAAATCAGAAAAGGTGGGCATTCTTTTTACCATGCTTATTCAATCTGTATGCTGAGCAAATCATCTGAGAAGCTGGATTAGATGAAGAAGAATATGGCATCAGAATTTGAGGAAGACTCATTAACGATCTGTGGTATGCAGATTTTACAACCTCTTTTTTTTTTTTTTTTCCCTCATTAAACCTTGTTTTAATGGGTCTCAAATTTTGGTGACAAATTTTTGGTCAGGTTGTTTCCATTTAGAAAGTACTGATTTTAAAAACTAATAATTTAAAACTGCCACACAGAAAAAGAAACAAATGGTCCACATAACATTCCTTTCCTTCTGAAGGTTTTACGAGGCATTGTCATCATTAACCAGTCTTTTACTGTTAAACTTCAGTGGCCAATTGAGACAAACAGTTCTGAGACCGTTCTTCCACCACCAATTAAGACTGGAGTGGCAGGCGTTAAAGGTAATATTCATTTAGCCTTCTGAGCTTTCTGAGCAGACTTGGTGACTTTGCCAGCTCCAGCAGCCTTTTTGTCCACTGCCTTGATGACACCCACAGCAACAGTCTGTCTCATGTCACGAACACCAAAACAACCCAAAGGAGGGTAGTCTGAGAAGTTTTCAACACACATAGGCTTGCCAGGAACCATGTCAACAATGGCAGCATCACAGATTTCAAGAATTTGGGGTCATCTTCTAGCTTCTTACTAGACTGGTGATCAATCTTCTCCTTGAGCTCAGCAAACTTGCAAGCAATTTGAGCTGTGTGACAATCCAGCACAGGTGCATATCCAGCACTGATTTCGCCTGGATGGTTCAGGATGATCACCTGTGCAGTGAAGTAGTTGCTTCCATTGGTGGATGATTTTTGCTGTTACCAGCCACATTGCCACAGCGAACATCTTTGACAGAAACATTCTTTGCATTGAAGCCTACATTGTCCCCAGGCAGAGATCCACTCAAAGCCTCATGGTGCATTTCAGCAGATTTTACTTCAGTGGTAACATTGACCGGAGCAAAGGTGACCACCGTGACTTGTTTGAGAACACCAGTGTCCACTCTGCCCACAGGGACAGTGCCAATACCACCAATTTTGTAGACATCCTGGAGAGACAGATGCAGGGGCTTGTCAGTTGGATGAGTTGGTGGCAGGATCCAATCCAGGGCTTCAAGCAATGTGGTTCCACTGGCATTGCCATCCTTATGGGTGACTTTCCATCCCTTGAACCAAGGCATGTTAGCACTTGGCTCCAGCATTCCAACCAGAAATTGGCACAAATGCTACTGTGTCAGGGTAGTAGCCAATTTTCTTAATGTAGGTGCTGACTTCCTTAACAATTTCCTCATATCTCTTCTGGCTGTAGGGTGGCTCAGTGGAATCCATTTTATTAACACCAACAGTTAGCTGTTTCACACCCAATGTGTAAGCCAGAAGGGCGTGCTCACGGGTCTGCCCATTCTCAGAGATGTTGTTGTTGTTGTTAAATGCCATTGAGTCGGTTCCGACCCATAGCGACATTGTACAGGGTTTCCGAGGCTGTAAATCTTTACGGGAGCAGAACGCCTCATCTTTCTCCCGCGTTGCAGCTGGTAGTTTCGAACTGCTGACCTTGAGGTTCACAGCCCAATTCGTAACCACTACGTTACCAGAGCTCCCAGCTTCAAATTCTCCAACACCAGCAGCAACCATCAGGACAGCACAGTCAGCCTGTGAGGTTCCTGTCATCAGGTTTTTGATAAAGTCTCTGTGTCCTGGGACATCAATGATGGTCACATAGTACTTGCTGGTCTCAAATTTCCACAGAGAGATATCAATGGTGATGCCTCGCTCACGTTCAGCCTTCAGTTTATCCAAGACCCAGGCATACTTGAAGGAGCCCTTCCCCAGCTCAGCAGCTTCCTTCTCAAAATTTTTGATGGTTCTTTTGTCGATTACACCACGTTTGTAGATCAGGTGACTAGCAGTGGTTGACTTGCCGGAGTCGAAGTGTCCAGTAACTACGTTCTCAATATGGGTCTTTACCTTTCCCATTTTGGCTTACGTTTTGTGATGGTTTTCACCAACACCTGTATTTTGTAGCAAACCCATTGC
>NW_006408539.1:20234642-20240179 GCF_000296735.1 Chrysochloris asiatica
CATATATTTTAATGTTAGAACAAAATATTGCTGATTGATTGAACATTTATAATTTCTGGCCAATTACTATGTGAAATCTCTTGTTTTCTTTGGAGATCTTGCACTGTGTGAAGCTTGGCAAATGCTCCCATTTACTGAATGTAAAAGTCACGATTAATTTTTCCCCCTGGATGTTTACAAATGAGGTCACTGAAGACTACTATACTTAAGGTCTATCATACACTAGACACTATTCTAGACACATATATAATACTGACAATTTACCAAAAATAGAAATGAATAAAAGATGAATAAGACTACATGAGTGGGCTTCACACACCAAATGTTATAAAAAGGACAGAGAAATCAAAGTAACTCTAATGCAAGACAAGTATCCAGAGGCTGGGGTTGTGCAATGTAAATATATTCGGACGGTTATGTTAATGGTCCAATCAAAGAAGAACTTTGAACATTAGCAAAAGAAGGCTGGTATTTAATATGTCAATAGGAAGGTATGAAAGGTTTTTGAGGAGACAAGAATATTTTCTTCTGGGAGCTGAACACTTGGCTGTTTGAAGTGAAGAGATTAAAGGGATAGATGATGAATTGCAAGGCTACAATTCTTGGCAAGAAAATCATCAGTAAGAACCAAAACAGCTAACGTAAGTGGGAAGGAAAAACATTCTACAGGTCAGGAAGAAGTTTACAGAGAAAAAAGAAAAGAACTAGGTGAATGGACAGCTTGGGGTGATAATGGTGAGAATAAGGAACAGTTAGAGGAATAATTCAGATATTCTTTAAGAGTCTGAGGCCAACTGATGGAATTGCTAAATTTGATACAACATGGTAAGTTCCTTTTTCTTTTTTTAAGGAGGGCCAAAATAGAGTAGATTTCACACATAAACATGGGTTATACTTTATAGTGTTCATGTGACAACTAAGTAGAGGACTCCTTTCAGAATATTTTCATTTTTGTGTAGACACATGTTAACGTGAGTGAAGTGAAGTCAATATATAATAAGCTGGAGATTAGCAAAAAAATGATGAAGGCAAAAGAAGATATTGGGAAGAATACAAGTGTTTAAGACAACAGGGGTAAAAACTCTGCAATAACAAACAATGAATGTATACACAAATAGAACCGGTGTGAGAAGAAGGATAGGACGATATCCATGAATAAATATAACTTAAAAATTAAAAATGAATACTTCCATTACTAGTCTGAGTAACTTTGAATCTGTGTTTGGAAATTGGGCGCTTTGGTGGCTTAGCGGGTTCCATGATGGGTTGTTGAATGCATGGTCGATGGCTTGAATCTACCAGTCACTTCATAAGAGAAAGAAAGGCTTTTTCCTGCCAAAGAGATTTACAGTCTCAGAAACCCTATTCAGGGTCACCAAGAGTTGGGAGAGACTTGAAGGCATACAACAACAACACTATTTGGAAAATTACCCCAGCTTTCCTAAGAATAAAATCCAAATGAAAAGCCTACAGATGATTAGAACATATCTCATTGTTTGTTTAGACTGTAGGAAAAGCTCTGGACTGCTAAATGCAAAGTCAATAGTTTAAACCTACCAGTCTTTCTTCAGAAACCCTACCCAGGATTGCTATGTGTTGGAACAAACTCAGTGGCACTTAACAACAACCCCTATGGAAAGGAGTCCTGGTGCTCCAATAAAGTACTTGGCTGTTAACCTAAAGTTTGGTGGTTGGAGCCCACCCGCTACTCTGTGGGGTAAGATGTGGCAGACTTTCTTGGAAGATTTAAAGCCTTTGAACCATATAGAGCAGTTCCTCTCTCTCCTATTGGGTCCTTATGACTTGGAATTGATGGCAGTGAGTTTTTGGGTTTCCCTTGATAGTAACTACTTTCCCAAGAAGCAAAGGGCATTTTTTTGTTTATTCCTAAATCAGGTTAGTTGCTGTTGTTAACCGTCATCAAGTCAGTTCTAACTCATAGTGACGTTGTATAGGGTTTCCAAGGCTGTAAATCTTTATGGAAACAAAAAGCCTCATTTTTCTCCTAATGAGTGGCTGGTGGGCTCAAATCACCAATCTTGTGGTTAGCAGTCCAATGTTTACCCTATTATACCACCAATGCTCGCCTCCCAATTCAAATAGTCTATTCACACATGAAACAACCAAGTGAATCTCTATGCTTAAAAACGTGAATAAATTCCACACATGGTTTGAGTACATGTCTTATTAATCATTGTATCCTCATCAGTTAGCATCATCCTACCACATAATGCAAACTCAATAAACATATGATACATTGAATTGGCAAAGGCTTTCTGCATCCTATAACAATGGATTGGCTATATCATTAATCTTGTTTAAATATATCATTAGGGTAATTATTAGTAGTACAAATACAGTATACTTTTGAAAATATAGCTACATTATCAGATGAAATGAATATCTTTCAAAATATAAATTTTGGAATTTATTGAAAATTCTCTATCAGTTGAAAGGACTCTTGGTGTGAAGCTATGGGATAGGCACTAGACAGCTAACCACAAGATCTGTGGTTCAAACCCACCAGCAGCTCCTCAGAAAATCGATACAGAGTTGACAGCACTAAACAACAACAATCAATTGAAATGTTGAATCTTCTATAATAAATGATATCCAAATCTTTCAGGGAAATGTGATTAAGTGGTAAAGGGGTTTGTTTTGTATTTCATGCCTTTTGTGGGAAAAAATATCATGTATAGTAAATTCTATTCTAATTGTTGTTGTTGTTAGGTACCTTTGAGTCAGTTCTGACTCACAGACACCTTATGCACAACAGAATAAAACACTGCTCAGTCCTGTGCCAACCTCACAATTGTCACTGTACTCCAGCCCATTGCTGCTGACACTGTGCCAATCCATGTCGTTGAAGGTCTTCCATCATTGACCCTCCAGTTTACCAAGCATGACATCTTTCTCTAGGGAATGCTTCCTTCTAATAATATGTCTGAAGTATGAGAGGAAGTCTGGCCACCCTGGCTTCTAAGGAGCATTCTGGCAGCACTTCTGTTTCCAGTATAGATTTGTTTGTTCTTTTGGCGGTCCATGGTACTTTTAATATTCTCCTCCAACACTATAACTCAAATACATCAATTCTTCTATAGTTTTCTGTAACCATTTTTAATTTTCCAATTCATGTTTTTATAATAATATAGGCAATTTGACACAATATCTTAGTAAAAGAACGAATATCTACTCTATATTAAATACATAAACTCAATGACTTACAAATTCTTATATATGTGTGTGTGAATTTTTGATATTTCCATAGGAAATATTATTTGAACTTGTAGTGACGTACTAACCTATATCGCTATTACCCTAAGAAAAATGAAAAATTATTTTAAAAATAGATTTTATAAACACATTTTCCTTTTAGCATTTTCATTTCAAAAGTTTTTAAATAATTTTAATACTCAAATAATTTCTTCTGCTACAAGTAGAAAGTCTTATTTTTACTTAAATATAGACTATTGATATTGAGATCAATATTTAGCTCAAAAGATAATCATTAAAAAAACTACGGCTCAAGAACAACATTTTGTAAAATATGTGAAAATACTGATTTATACTTTTCAAAGCACCAACTTATTTATATTTTAATCCCTAATTACAACAATAATTAAATTTTATTAGAAAAATACATTATGGAAAAAGTCCTGTCTTTCACTATTTAGAAATTAATGCTACTATATATTCTCAAAATTATTTAATTTGAAATAAGCTTTTTAATTCCACATCTTAATTAAAAGAAATAACAGGAATTGTTGGAAAAGATGATATCAGCATAATCAAATGTTATCAGCATAATCAGCATGATTATTTATAGAAAGTCATCAAGAAAATTTGTGTGGTCATTATTAATTTTGTTTTTCTCATCTCTTCACTCTTTTTAATATGTTGGCATTTTTTCAGCTTTTTTCTTCTTGGTTCCCAGGGATGAAAACTTTGTTCCTTATCTCACTCTCCCCTCCTTCTGGGCACAATCAGACCTGAGGAGAACAGACCAGTGACCAAGGAGAACCTCATAGCTTTCTAATGAAGATGCTAGATCTCCCAATTCAGAAGCCCGCCCTCTCTCGTTTCATACAGTTGAGCCTGGGCAGAGCTTAATTGGGGTTTTAATGATCTCCTGATGAAAGAATCTTATCTGATATATTGGAAACTGATCTGTTGCATTTATTTGTGTGTATGGTGTTGGAGGAGAGTACTGAAAGTGCCATGGGCTGCCAAAACAACCAAGAGATCTGTGTTGGAAGAAGTGCAGCCAGAGTGCCCCTTGGAGGCCAGGATGGCCAAACTTCGTCTCTCATACATTGGACATATTGTCAGGAGGGACCAGTTTCTGGAGAAGGATATCATGTTTGGTAAGGTGGAGGGTCAGAGAAAAAGAGGAAGACCCCCAATGAGATGGATTGGCCAAGTGGTAGCATCGATGGACTCAAGCATGGCAACAATTGTGAGGTTGGCCCAGGATTGGGCAGTGTTTCATTCTGTTGTGCATAAGGTTGCTATGAGTTGGTACCAACTCATGGCACCTAACAACAATGAGTATTACATGAATGAGACCATGTCCAAACAGAACCTAATAAACTTGCTGAAGAACACACATCTAACATGCTATGCAGAACCAAATAGAGCAATTTGAAGCCCTGCTGTCTTTGTCATTATACCAGCCTGCTTTCTCTGTTTTCCTCTTCTCAGCATCCCTTAATATTATTATGTATGAGCTCAGTTCTTGTGATCTGGCATATGGCGCTTAAAGATTATTACAGCCAAGTTTATCTCAGAAACAGAAATGGCCCACTGGATCAGGAGATCTGTGTTTGATCTTTTAGGAACCCATCTCGCCTCACCCAACAAAACATTTAAGGTAGCAAGCAAATGTTCCAAATGTGAGAAATTACTGTTCACATTTTTAAAAACATGGTATTTTAGAATTACTTACTTAGTGTTTCTGTCTAAATGTAATTCCCTCATTTGAAAAAAGAAAATGGAGAGGAATTTTCTAAACATTAATTTTTATTTTTTAATTCATTTTAAATGGAGAAAAGGTACAATTAGGATAATACAGCAGTGAATGGCTCAATAAGAAACTATACATGTTGTTGTTGTTATTAGGTGCCATCAAGTCAGTACTGACCCATAATGACCTTATGACAACAAAACACTGCTCAATCCTGGGCCAACCTGACTATTGTTGCCACACTTGAGTCCATCGATGCTGCCACTTTAAAAATCCATCTCGCTGGGGGTCTTCCTCTTTTTCTGTGACCCTCTACCTAACCAAACATGACATCCTTCTCCAGTGACTGCTCCCTCCTGACAATATGTCCAAAGTATGAGAGATGAAGTTTGGCCATCTTGGCCTCTAAGGAGAACTCTGGCTGCACTTCTCCCAAAATGGATCTATTCGTTCTTTTGGCAGCCCATGGCACTTTCAATATTCTCCTCCAACACCACAACTCAAAGGCATCAATTCTTCTACAGACTTCCTTATTCACTGTCCAGCTTTCACATGCATATGAGGTTATTGAAAA
>NW_006408539.1:20243262-20249110 GCF_000296735.1 Chrysochloris asiatica
GGGAATAGCTAAGCATCTTGAATTAGAAAGCAATGGATTTCTTGGTTCTGTTACTAATTCCCCTAGCTGTAAGCCTTCCAACTTTCTAAATATTCCTTTATATGTGGGTTAGAGTTCTAGCACCATCCTCTGAGCCTGCTTGGCCCAGTATTTTGTGTTGTTGGTGACGGAGCTCCTCACTGCATGTCTACCCGATCCACCATCTTGACTTCCTGATACTTTGATTAACATACAAAATATATAAAACTATACATGCACAACTTATATAGTTCTAGCAGGAAAATAAGGGCATTGGAAATAAGATGCAAAGCAATACATCTACTTAGATTTCTTGTTGACTTCATGAAACATAACAACAATGACTTCCTGATGCTTTGATTAACATGCAAAACATAGGATAGTGTTTGCCAAAGCTACCTTCAAAGATAGATGCATTGCTTTGGAATCTATGATGCATAGAATATCATCCAATTGATTATACAAGTCCATATAACAATCTTACATGCAAAGATGAATAGCTCACTGCAGCCCTGAGTAGAATTATCTGTTGAACAAAACATCCCCTGATTTAGTTTATCTTGTCACTAGAAATAGGACTTGGATATTGCAACTGACCCTTAAGAGCAAGTCAGTGTCTCTGCAGCAGCCTCTGTAGAACTTTCACCTGTGTGGATCTGGAAGAGCACAGACACCTCACAGAAACACTACAAACTGATAAAACTACTAATTCACAAGTACTGTCAGTAAAGGGTGTGCTTATCCTAATGTCTTCTTTTGACACTGTATAAACCTTGTATTCTTATTACTGTAATCTGTAATATGTACAGACAAGATCACATAAACAGGTACAATTCTTAAATGTGTTGACAACACATCAATTCACACCCTTCTGAGGTATTTAATAGGGTAGACTGGGGGAAGAATCATTCAGCCTTAGTAAACCAGATTCCCAGGCTGCCAATTTATTTCTTACTTTATAGTGGTTACACTGAAGTGAGGATCATCATAACAAAATGTTGGATACAAACTTACTATGTATGTCAGACTAAATTTATTTTTTTAAGTCGTTGCAAAAAAGTGGCACCAACTATCCCTCTTACAGCACTCAGTCCTCCTCAGTTGAGTTTGATCATTCACTGCAATGGGCACACAGAAATCAGACAACATCCTCACAGTTATGGGGCTTCTTAAGGAAGATTGTTTTTGTTGTTGTTAAGTGCCGTCGAGTCGCTTCCGACCCAGAGCTACTCTGTACAGGGTTTCTGAGGCTGTAAATCTTTGTGGGAGCAGAAAGTCTCATCTTTCTCCAGTGGAGCCTCTGGTAGCTTCGAACTGCTGAACTTGCAATTTGCAGCCCAATTCGTAACCACTATGCTACCAGAGCTCCTTAACAGATTACAATTCAGAGGGAAAATGTTCAGAGCACAATGCTTCCAGACAGGACAACCTCTCCTCAGAATGGCCACAGACAGGTTTCTCTCTGCCTACCCTATGTTACAAATCCCTTTTAGGGCTATTGATAAATCCCCACAGGGCACACAACTTCACCATAAGCCTCAGCCTGAACTTACTTGCCTATAACTCCGTGAGTCAGTAAGTCTTGTTGTTAGGTGCCATTGAGTCAGCTCCAACCTGTAGCGACACTATCTAGGGTTTCCAAAGAGCAGCTGGTGAGCTTGAACTGCTGACCTTGCAGTTCAAACCGACTTTGTAGTCAGTGCATTAACCCACAGCACCACACTAGGATTCCATGAGTCAATAAGTCAGGCTTTCCTGAATTAAGTACCTGGAGGTACTGCACTCTGCAAGCAAGCATCCCACCCAAAGTCACTTAACTGATGCCGCTCCATGTGCTGGGAAGCCCACTAGTCTGTCTCATGATCTGAGTCTTGGTTCTGATGCTGCTCCTCTGCTTCCCCTCCAGTGGCACAGCTTTCTGTCCTTGGGTCAAGGAGGTTCAATGTAATGGGATCTTAGAGTCCAAAGGACTAGCCCCTCTCCTGGCTCTTATTCTTCAATGAAGAAATCTTCATTCTGCCGCTGAAATCCAAGTTTTCACAATTAATCCTGTTAACAATCATTCACAAATGAACTCTATAATCCATCAGCATCTTCCACCACCTTCTCTTACCTAGACCCATCAGGGAGAAGTAGTTTGGTGGGAGTTACAAAGACTATAACTAGAGGAGACCTATGAAGCAGTCTTTAATAAAAATTTATGTCAGAACTAAGAGTTTAGTTGGTGGAAATGTTATTACTTCATGAAGCTCTCCAAGTAAATTATCATTCTTTTTGTTTTTAATTTGAGTGACGGAAGGACTGAAAGGACGGTTAGTAAATAACTTTAAAATGATTGTATTGGTCACATGCTTGTGATGAATTTATGTATATATTATACATATATATAAACTCATCATATATAAATAAATTCATAAATTGATAGTATAGAAATTAATGAGAAGTTTGAGCTCACCAGTTGCTCTGTAGGAGAAAAATGATGCTTTTTGGCTCCTGAAAAGATGTACAGCTTTGGAAGGGTCATTAGGAGTCAAAATCAATTCAGTGGCTCTTAAACACAACAATATAAAACAAAATGTGTTTAAGCATGCATTCTGGTGCAGTGCTATAGGATAAAGCAGTTTGAACCACAGGTTGACAGTTCAGACTCACCAGCTGCTCCTTGGAAATCCTATACAGGGTTGCTTTGAGTTACCGACTAGATGGCACTTAGCAACAAGAACAAGCTGGTGACCGACAATTTCCCTCAGCAATACACTTGTCTTAAGTCTTGTTAAAATGCCTTCAAAAAATAAAAAAAGGTATTTTTTGTGCAATGAAAGGTTGTATCAACTGTGGTATACCACAAGTTGTTAATGAGCCTTCCTCCAATCTTGATGCCACGTTCTTCTTCATATAATCCATTTTGTGAATTATTTGCTCAGAATAATCCATTTTGTGGATTATTTGCTCAGAATAGACATTGAGTTAGTATGGTGAAAGAATATAGACCTGATACATATCTTTCCTGATTTAAAATCATTCAGTGCCCCTTTGTTCCTTTGAACAACTACCTCATGATATATATACAGGTTCCTCATGAACATAATGAAGTTTACCTCAGTACTCATTCGCTACAAGGTTGTCCATAGCTTTTCATGATCCACACAGTTGAAAGCTTTTGCTTAGTTCAAAAAGTACAAGCAGCATTTTTCTGGTATTCTATGCTTTCTGCCAAGAGCTATAGCCATCAGCAACAATGCCACTAGTTTCACATCCTCATCTGAATCTGGCTACAACTTCTGGCTCTTCCCTGTCAATGTACTATTGCAGCTGTTTTTAAACTATCTGTAGCAAAATTTTACTTGTATGAAATAACACTGATATTGTCTGATGATTTCTGTATTCTGTTGGGTCACATCTCTTTCGAATAGGTACAAATATGGATCTCTTTCAATCACTTGACCAGGTTGCTGTATTTTGATTTCTTGATGTAGATGAGTGAGTGCCTCCAATGCTTCCTCATTTTCTTGAAATATTTCAAATTGTATCGCACCAATTTCCACTGCATTGTTCTTTGTCAATGCCTTAAGTGCACCTAAGACTTCTTCCTTCACATTAGCTTTTGGTCATATGGTACCTCTTGTAATGGTTGAATGTCATCCATTTCTTTTTGGGATAGTGACTATGTGTATTTCTTCAATCTTCTTTTGATACTTTCTACATCATTCATAATTTTACACATAGAATCCTTAAATATTGTAAATTAAAGCTTGAATTTTTTTTCTTACATTTTTTCAGCTTGAGAAATGCTGAGCGTTCTTCCCTTTTGGTTTTTCAACTCCAGATCTTTGCACATTTCATTATAATATTTGACATTTTCTTCTTGAGCTACTCTTGAAATTTTCTGTTCAGCTGTTTTACCCCGATCTCTTTCATTTGCTTTAGCATCTCTATGCTGGAGAGCAAGTTTCAGAGTCTCTTCTAATATTCATGTTGGACTTTTCCTTCTTTTTGCTTCTTCCTAATGACCTTTTGCTTTCTTCCTGTATGATGTTCTTGTCATCCCAAAACTCTTCTGGTCTTCAGTCATAAGTGTCTACTATATCAAATTTGTTCTTGAGTTGATCTCTAAAATCATTTAAGATATATTCAAGGTCATATTTTGGTTCTCATGGACTTGTTTGAATTTTCTTTAGCCTCAGCCTGAACTTGCCTCTGAGAAATTGATGATCTGTTCCACAGTCTGTCCCTGGTCTTGTTTTGGCTGATGATATGGAGCTTTTAAACGGTCTCTTTCCACAGAGGTAGTCAATTTGATTTCTGTGTATTCCATCTGGTGAGGTCCATGAAAATAGTCGTCTTTTATGTTGTTTAAAAGGTATTTGCACTGAATAATTAGTAGGTCTTGCATAATTCTATCATGTGCTCTCCAACATTGTTTTTATCTCCAAGGTCATATTTTCCCACCACTGATCCATGTTTGTTTCCAACCTTTGCATTCCAATCACCAGTAATTATCAATACCTCTTAATTGTATGTTTGATCATGGTTAGACTAAAGAATTTGTAGGATTATTAAATTTCATCATCACTGACTTTAGCAGTTTGTATGTAAATTTGAATAGTAGTTATATTGACTAGGCTTCCTTATAGCTGTATGGATATTATCCTGTTACTGACAACATCATACTTCAAGCTAAATCTTGCAGTGTTTGTTTTGATGATGAGTGCTACACTATTCATCTTCAATTTGTCACTCCTGGTAAGTAAAACGTGTGATTGTCAGATTCAAAATGGCCAACACTAGTCTGTTTCAGCTCACTAATTGTTATGATGGACTCTTGATGTGGCACTGTTGAATTAGCACTGGATTGAAAGGTTGGTTTGAACTATAAGGTCGATAGTTCAAATTCACCAGCAACTCCTCAGAAACCCTATAGAGGGTTGGAAATGACTCAATGGCACTTATCACCACCAACAGCAATTCTTATAATATCCATGTTTATGTGTCCCATGGCATTTTGACAATTTCCAATTTTCCTACGTTCATACTTCATACATTCCATGTCTCAGTTACTAATGGATGTCTACAGCTGTTTCTCCTCCTTTTGAGTTGTGTCTCATCAGCAAACTTTACTTCACAGAGAAATTGAGTCTTGGTGTGGTGCTGTAAGATAAGCACTGAACTGCTAACCACAGATTGGTGGTTCAAACATATCCATCAATTGCTCCATAAAATCTTGTACAGGGTGGCTATGAGTGAGAACTGACTATACAGCAACAACTTGGCAAATAACAACAACATCTATGAATTGCTTTTTATGTTGCAGGCACAGGTTTAGGAACTGTATCCTATGTTCTCATTAACATATTATCTCACAGAAATCCTGTTGTTATTGTTAAGTGCCCTCGTATTGGTTCCAACTCATAGCCACCATGTATAGGGTTTCCGAGGAGTGGCTGGTGAGAAACCCTTTTGTTGTTGTTAAGTGCCGTTAAGTTGGTTCTGACCCATAGTGGCCCTGTATAGGATTTCTGAGGAAAGGCTGGTAAATTTCAGCCACCAACCTTGTTGTTTCAAACTGACCTTGTGATTCAAACTGAACTTGCAGCAGCCCTGAGCATCCTACAGTGCCACACCTGGACTTGCTTCAGTCCTGAGCATCCTACAGTGCCATACCTGGACTTCTAGTAGTCCTGAGCATCCTACAGTGCCACACCTGGACTTGGAGCATCCCTGAGCATCCTAAAGTGCCACACCTGGACTTGGAACAGTCCTGAGCATCCTACAGTGCCACACCTGGACTTGCTTCAGTCCTGAGCATCCTACAGTGCCACACCTGGACTTG
>NW_006408539.1:20249210-20258362 GCF_000296735.1 Chrysochloris asiatica
CAGTCCTGAGCATCCTACAGTGCCACACCTGGACTTGCTTCAGTCCTGAGCATCCTACAGTGCCACACCTGGACTTGGAGCTGCCCTGAGCATCCTACAGTACCACACCTGGACTTGGAACAGTCCTGAGCATCCTACAGTGCCATACCTGGACTTGCTGCAGTCCTGAACATCCTACAGTGCCACACCTGGACTTGGAGCAGCCCTGAGCTGCAGTCCTGAGCTCCTTGCTGCAGTCCTGAGCATCCTACAGTGCCACGCCTGGACTCCAATGAAGTAATAGTAGAGAATAATGGAATAATAATAAAGAATAATTAAGTTTAATAATTGAAATAATTAACAGTGTTGCTGTCTCTAAGTGCCTTTTGTTAATTTGGACTCATAGCAACCTTGTATAGGGTTTCCCACGAGACTGTTGGATTTGAACTGCATACCTCACAGTTAGTAGTTCAGTGCTTATCCTACAGTACTACACCAGGACTCTAATTAGTAGTGTAGAATCTTTTAATTTCTCTGTATCATCTTTTGTTTTTATGTTTTTTAATTTTCAAAATGATAAGCATGCTGACTATATTTAGTGCCTAAAAAAGCATAATTGAAAGAAAGAATGTTTCATTTTTATTTAAATGCAAAGCCTCAGAAACCATATATAGAGTTGCTATGAGTAGGAACCAAGTCAACGGCACTTAACAGAAACAGCAAAACAAAGCCTGGTGTGGAACTATAGGATAAGCACTGGACTGCTAATCACAAGGATGTCGCTTTAAACCCACAACCCACTCTTTGGAAATCGTATACAGTGTTGGAACCAACTCTACAGCAGTTAACAACAGCAATGACAAGTAAAGCTAGGAGTTCTGGTGTGGTGATATAGGTTGGCCATCTGAATCTACCAGCTGCTATGTGGAAGACAGATGAGGCTTTCGACTCCAGCAAAGATTTACAGTCTTGGAAATTCTATACAGTCTTGCTGTGAGTTAGAATAGCATCAATGACAGTGAATTTGATGTTGGTTTTGAATAAGTAAAGCCTATCTCTTGTGGTAAAATAATACTGATTATAGGTAACTTTTTAGAATACTGAGTATTCATTGTGCCATTATGAACTCCTTGCAGGTAAATAATGTGATGAAAAATTTGTGGTTTTCTCTTGAAGAAACTGAGTTTTAGGGTGCTTCTTTCTGGCCCATTATCATGAAATTAGTAAGTGACAAGCCTGGGTTTGCATCATAGCAGTAGAGTTACTAAAACAACACATGTAAGCACTGCAATACTTTTCAGTTTATGCAAAAATTCGTTTTCAGTGTTCATTCTAAAGTCTTACTTTCTCTGTTAACTGGGCACTCCTGGACCCAATTAGATATGTAGTGTGTAGATTTCACTTCAATAATTGGCTTGTCTGGACTGGTGTGTTAATTCCTCTGTAGACAGGCTGGCAGAGCTGTTGGCAGCTATAATGTGTACCTCTTATTAACTCTGACTTACAGTACTTATAACTTTTTAGCTGTAAAAATGGTGTGGTAGAGGCATCCTCTGACCTCCACTAACTTCACAAGGAGGAAAGAGAATCGTCGTCAGCATCCACAGCCCAAGACTGATTCCTAGGAGGTTAGACATGCTTCCATCCTCCAATCTTTTTACCAATTCCGAAACTACTGCCCCTCCCACATCACTCTCTACTTCTCTACTGGGTACCATAATTCCTTGCAATGTCCACACAAAACTCAACGACCAGGTTCATAGTTGTGTGGTTTCTTAGACAAGCAACAGGTTTCATTGCAGGAGATTGTTCTTCCATTAGGCTAGCCTTTTCTCAGCCATGTCTACAGGTAGGTCTCTTTCTGGCCCTCAGAGGCAGCAAGCTTCCTGCCGAGAATGTACTCAGTTTTCTAGCTCCGTGGGAGGGGAAAGCTGGCTGTACTGTCTCCTGCCAGTCCCCTGGTTGTTACCATTTCTCTGCCAGAGCTTCTTGCCATTTCCTCTATTAAAGCACTCTGTGACCTGGACCTAAGAGGGTCCCTGCACAGTGATCACAGGTCCAGAGGACATAATCCATTTCCATCTCTTCCTCTTGGTGGTAGTTAGATTTCACCTTCTCTGATCCTTTCTCTCTCCTTTTTTCTCTTCTAAAATTAAAGGTGTGACTCAAGCAAGGGCATGATTTCAGTAAGGAGGTGAAGGTGGTGACTTGAGTCACACCCTATTGTTCAGGTGGTGACTCAAGATTCATCCCAATTGAATGCTGCTTCATTAACATAGCAGACAACGCATTCAAAAATGGAACCACAACCATAGTCATGAAGACTAGGATTTACAATACATCACAAAGTGGAGTCAGAATAAAGAAATCAGTGGACCACAAGCACAGTTTCTGACATTACGTTTCCTTCTTTACCAATGAGAAGTTACTTATCTTTGTGACTTGCTTTGATCTTTAGTGTCTATGAACAAAACTCATGGATTTTGGTATAGTAAGGCAATGAACAGACAAAATTCTTCTCATATTAACTACTTCTGCAGACTTGTGTTTCGTATGGTGAGAAAAACAGTGATTGCTCTTGGGAGTGACCTTGTTTTCTTAATTCACTTTGAGGCTACACATTTATTTGCCCTGATATAAATATCTAAGAGGTTAGTCAGTTGACAGTTTAGAATGGTTTATGGCTGGCACCTACTTTGGTTTTGGATTTTGTTGTTCACTGAGAGTTCTATACTTTCACTTTCTGTCAATTCATGATAGAAAAAGAGTATCTTCCATAATCAGTATGGGATTTCATCTGTATGAGCAATGTTATTGCTATTGTTAGGTGCCATTGAGTTGTTTCCAACTCATAACAACCCTATGCATAACAAACGAAACACTGTCTAGTCCTCAGCCGTCAGCACAATCCTTGCTTTGCTTGAAACTATTGCTGCAGCCTCTGTGTCAATCAATTTCATTGAAGCTCTTGCTCATTTTGGTCAGCCTCTACTTTACCAAGCTTTATGGCTCACTCCATGGACTAGTTCCTCCTGATACCATATCCAAAGTATATTAGACAAAACTTCATCCTTCTTGCTTCTAAGGAACTATACATCTTCCATGCCAGATTTATTACTTCATCTGAAAAAAATCCATGGTATATTTAATATTATTAATATATTTAGTTAAATACAATTCTATATTTAATTATGATTTCAATACTCAGAATTAAAATTCAACTATTCTTCTTTGGTCTTTATTCATTGTCCAGATTTTATACTCATGTGAGGTAATTGGAAGTACCCTTGCTTGGGTCAGGTGCACCTTAGTCTTCAAAGTGACATCTTTAATTTTTAACTTTCTAAAGGGGTCTTTTTAAAATTAAAAAAAAGTTGTGCGACAAGGGTGTATTCTTTCACCATACTTACTCAACCTGTATGCTGAGCAAATAATCCAAGAAGCTGGTTTACATGAAGAAAAATGTGGCATCAGGATTGGAGGAAGACTCATTAGCAACCTGCGAAATGTAGATGATACAACCTTGCTTGCTGGAAGTGAAGAGGGCTTAAAACATTTACTGATGAAGATCAAAGAGCACAGCCTTCGGTGTGGATCACATCTCAATGTCAAGAAAACAAAAATCCTCACCACTAGACCAACAAACAACATTCTTATCAACGGAGAAAAGATTGAAGTTGTCAAGGACTTCATTCTTCTTGGATCAACTATCAACACTTACGGAAGCAGCAGTCAAGAAATCAAACGACGTATTGCATTAGGCAAATCTGCTGCACAAGACAGTTTTAAAGTGCTGAAGAGCAAAGATGTCAGCTTGCAGCCTAAGGTGCGCCTGATCCAAGCCATGGTATTTTCAACAACTTCATATGCATGTGAAAGCTGGACAGTGAATAAGGAAGACCATAGAAGAATTGATGCTTTTGAGTTATGGTGTTGGAGGAGAATATTGAAGGTGCCATGGGCTGTCAAAAGAACCAATAGATCCATTTTGATAGAAGTGCAGCCAGAGTACTCCTTGGAGGCCAGGATGAGCAAACTTTGTCTCTCAAACTTCGGACATATTGTCAGGAGGGAGCAGTAGTGGGAGAAGGATATCACGTTTGGTAAGGTGGAAGGTCAGAGAAAAAGAGGAAGACCCCCAGCAAGATGAATTGGCCAAGTGGCAGCATCAATGGGCTCAAGCGTGGCAACAGTAGTGAGGTTGGCCCAGGATTGGGCAGTGTTTCATTCTGCTGTACATAAGGTCGCTATGAGACCGTACCAATTCAATGGCACCTAACAACAACAACAAAGGGGTCTTTTACCTGGCCAATCGATTGGACAGGATTCCTATTTGTACCTATGCCAAAGAAAGGTGACTCAGTGGATGTGAAAATCATTAAACAATGCCAATAATATCACATACAAATAAAATGTTGTTGAAGAGAATTCAAAAACGACTGTGGCGGTATGCCAACATGGAGCTGCCAGAAATTCAAGTCATATTCAGAAGAGGACATGAAAGAAGGAATATCACTGCTAAAACAGAAGGAAACACTGCCTGGTGCCACGTTGTCCTCACAATTGTTATTGTCATGCTTGAATCCATTGCTGCTACCACACTGCCAATCCATCTCATTGGGGGTCTTCTTTTTCATTTGACCAAACATTATATCCTTCTCCAGGAACTGGTCCCTCCTGATAATGTGTCTGAAATATGAAAGTCTCGATATTCTGATTTTTAAGGAGTATTCTGGCTGAACTTCTTCCAACACAGATTTGTTTGTTCTTCTGGCAGTCCATGGTACTTTTTTATCTTCTTCTCCAACATGATAATTCAAATGCATTGATTCTTTTACAGTCTTTCTTAATCACTGTCCAATGTTCACATGCATAGGAGGTGCACCCTGACTACTTGGGTATTTTCTTCAGTTCTCGCAGCTTTAGAAATGCTGACTGTGTTCTTTCCAATCTTATACATTTCATTATAGTGCTTGCTTTGTCTTCTCCATCCATTCTTTGAACCCTTCTGCTCAGCTCTTTTACTTCATTTTTCTTTCCACTCTTTTTATCTACTTTTATAGCTACTGATTATGTTGTTGTAAACAGGTATCTGCAATTAATAAGTCATTAGTCTTGCAAAATCTACCATGTGTCTCTGACATTGTTTCTCTCACCACAGCAGTTTCCAACTACTAATATTTCCTTTTTGTTTCTAGCTTTCACATTTCAATCATCAGTCATTACGAATGCATCTTAATTTCATAATGGATCAATTTCAGACTACACAAGTTGGTAAAATCTTCAATTTCATATGCTTGGCTTTAATTATTGGGGAATAAAGTTGTACGTTAAGTTGTATGTCTTTTAGGCCTATGGGTATTTTCCTATCACTGACAGCATTGTACTCCAAGACAGATCTTGAAATGTTTTTCTTGATGAATCAGTAGACATTTGCCTTCAACTTCTTGTTGCTAGCATATTAGACCAAATGATTGTCAAGTTCAAAATAGGTCATTACGGTTCATTACAGTTGGCTAATGCCTAGAATATTAATCTTTATTAATTTAACTTTATTTTTGATACCTTCCAGTTCTCCTAGATTCATACATTTTGATTATTAATAAATGTCTACACTTTTTCATTTCATTTTGAGCCATTCACCTGTTTCTTCTCATTTTCAACTGTGCGACATTGACTAATGGTGGTCCTGAAAACTGTGCATGATCTATGACATTTATTGTTGTTGTTAAATGCCGTCAAGTTGGTTCTGACCCACAGCGACCCTGTGTAGGGTTTCCGAGGAGTGACTGGTTAGTTTGAACTGCTGACCTTGTGGTTCAAATGACTTTGCAGTCCAGTGCATTAACCCACAGCACCACACCAGAATTCCATCTATGCCAATAGAGCAATTCAATTTTGAAGAAGCAACTTTTCCCATGTTGGATTTTGAGATCCTTCCAACCTAAGTAGTTTATATTTTGCTATAATGTATCAGACAGCATTCCACTGCTATCCATAAGGGTTTTCAATGGCCAATTTTGTTGAAAATAAACCACTAAGTCCATCTTCTTAGTACATCTTAGTCAGTAAATTCTACTGATACCTGTCCACCAAGGGTGGCCTAGATTATGTTTGAAATAGTGGTGCAGTAGCTTCCAGCATCACAGCAACATACAAAGCATCCACTACAACAAAGTGATAGATGAGTTTTGGAGCATAACATTAATCTATTCTATGTTATTGCTGTGGAAAATTACTTTGCACAATTATGTTGTTGTTAAGTGTCAGTGAGTCGGTTCCAACCCATGGCCACCCTAAATAGCATTTTTGAGGAGCATTTGGTGAGTTTGAACTGCCAACTTTGCAGTTCAAACCAACTTTGTAGTCTTGTATATTAATCCACCGCACCACACCAGGACCATTATATCACATTTAAATCATTCATTATATGAATATGTCTCTTGTTGCATATGAGCACACATGATATACCTAGGAATAGATTTATTGAACCATATGGTAGCTGTACTTTCCAATTGTCAATATTATTTCAAAATTAATTGTGTAGTATAAAGGGAGATTAAGAATATTTGTGGAAATAAATGAAAATAAAAGATAATGGAATTTTCTGTGCACTTTTTGAAGTCCCCTCTCACTCACACACAAGCATTACAATTTGTTCCTGTGCTGCACAAACTCTCCACAACTTGTTCTCTAATTTAAAAATTTGTTTTCTGATTTTCTAATAGTATTGGAAGAAGCCCTGGAAATGTAGTAGGTCACGAGTTGGGCTGCTAACTGCAAAGTCAGCAGTTCGAATCTACCAGACGTTCTCCAGGAGAAGATAAGACTGTCTGCTCCTATAAAGATTTAAAGCCTCAAATGCACATAACTACCACTATCTTCACCTATGGCATTGGGTCATTTAGATGTGTTTTTACTGAAAATGCTTATTCACTTTCATGATACTTTCCTTTTTTTTCTTCTTCTTATTGGGTTATATGTCTTTTCCATTCTGAATTGTAAGAGTTTTATATATTTTTTTTCAATAAAAATCTATATTAAAATATGTCCTCCCACTCCACAGCTTGCATTTTAACTAATTTTAATGAGAGGCATTTTGATGAAGTGTATTTCTTATTTGTATTTTAGTCAAATTTGCTTGTGTTTTTTTTTATGATGACTTTTTAATTTGTTCTATATAAGAAAGATTCCTTTTCAAGTCTTGAAATACTCTTTCATCACAGCTTCTGTGTTGTTGTTGTGTGCCGTGGAGTCAGTTCTGACTCATAGCGACCCTGTGCAGGATTTCCAAGACTGTAAATCTTTACAGGAGCAGAAAGCCTTATCTTTCTCCAGTGAAACAGCTGGTAGTTTCGAACTGCTGACTGTGAGATTAGCAGCCCGATTTGGTAAGTTATTATTTTGTCTTTTATAGCTACGTAGACTTTCTTCATATAAAATATATCTTACATAAGGACTGTGGTACTTCACACCATATGGCAAGCACTTGACTGTGAACCACACGTTCCACAGTTCAAACCCACCAGCCTTTCCACAGAGAAAGATGAAGTTTTCTGTTTCCAAGAAGATTTAAACTCTCGGAAGCCCTCTACAGGGTTGCTACGAGTTGAAATCAGCTTGAGTGCACTTATCAATAAACAACAATATGAGTAATCAATGGGGCCCTGCACCATTTTCTGAAAGCATTTTCCCTTTGCTACTGGTTTTCAGGGCTGCTTTTGTCATAAATTAAATAGCCACTTATGTGTTCATCTACTTAGTTCTCAGTTCCTTTCCAAGATCCTGTTTCCTTATCTGCCCAATATCTCGTGGGCCAAACTATAGTTTTATTATATATATTTTATTATCTTACTATGTTCTGCATCAATTCTATCTTAACTATCATTGGTCTTTTGTATTTCAATATATTTGTCAATTTGCACACATATACACACACAACAGGTGAAAATGTTAATTGGTATTTCACTGATGAATTGGGGAGAATATACATATTTATAACACTGAGCCTTCATACATGTGAATATGGACTATTTATCCATTTATTTCATATTTCTAAAAGTTCAATTAATTTTCAAACTTTTTATGTAAAAATACATTACCAAATTGGCATTGAATGAATATAGGAATTCAACTAATTGGCTTTCTCATTGTACATAATCCATATTAGAATATGTAAACTTCCTAGAATACATTTTTGGGTCTTGTCATGCCTGTTTCCTATTTGTACATTTTCTTTTTTATTTCTTGAATAAACAAAATAATTTTTTACATCCTACATGTAAATCAAAATTATGAAATTAAATTTGCACAAGGTTACCAAGAAAACAAGTAGTAGATATGCTTTGTTTTTATCAAAGATAGCATGTTAAATTTGGTTTGATTTTTAAGAGCTTCATTGAGATATAATTAACATACGATAAATTGAATTTTGTTAAATTACATTATTTGTTGAGTTTTATCATTTTTGCATATGAACGCCTCCTTGAAATCATCATATGGTGGTGTGCCGTGGATTCTATTCTGATTCATAGCAATCCTGTATAGGGTTTCCAAGGCTGTGGATCTTTATGGAAGCGCAAAATCTAGTCATTCTCCTGAGGAACCCACTGGTAGTTTTGAACTGCTGGCCTTGAGATTAACAGCCCACCTCCTAACCACTACACTACCAGAACTCCTTGAAATCATCACAACAGTTAGGTCAATGAACATATCTCTCACCTGGACAAGTTTCCAGGTATTTTCTTGTGATCTCTCCTGCAGCAGCCATCCTGTGACTCTCCTTCATCCTAGTCCTCAGTCAGCCACTCAGACAGGTTTGTCTTGCAGAGCTGGTGTGTTTGAACCTTTGAACTTTCAGTTGGCAGCCAAACATTTAACGATGGCACCACCGGGTTTTCATAATAGATTATGCTCATCTTTAAGAAATTGTTGAACTGTATCTAAATTAGGTGTGACCACTAGCAGTATATATGTTCAGTTTGTCCCTCTTCCTTATCAACATTTGATGTGGGTGATCTTCATTTTACCCAGAACAATGCCTGGGTAGAGTCTTGGTGTGGTGCTATAGGATAAACATTGGACTGCAAAGTCAATTTGAACCACAGTGGCAGTTCAAATGTTCCTTGAAAGCAATGTGTAGGGTCACTATGAGGCCAAACAGACTCAAGGGT
>NW_006408539.1:20261177-20269318 GCF_000296735.1 Chrysochloris asiatica
AACAACAATAACGTGTTAATTCAGCTTTAATATAATTTTGGAAACATAATGCAATTCTTCCAACTTTGCTCTTTTGTTTTCAAAGTTGTTTTGGCTGTTCCAGGTCCTTTGAATTTCCAGTTAAATTTTTAAATGAGTTTCTGTGTTTCTACAAAATAGAAGTCTGCTGGGAATATGATCGTGTTGAATTTCTTTGGGAAGAATCAATATCTTAACATGATTTTCTTACAATCAATAAACATATCACTGTAGCAATTTAGACCATAAATCAACTAGTCTTATGATGGGATCTATACCCAGAACTGTGACAGAATCTTGGACAAGATGTCTTCCTTCTTTTGAAGGCAGTCTGGGGAAAGGATTTACCTGGCATCATATGAAGATATCACTTTTACAGTGTTAGGAATGAGTGTCTTTGTCCTGAAAGAGAATAACTGGCTGACACACATTAGCATTTTTGACAGTGCCATCCAGTGTCACTTGAATCTCCAATATATGAACAGTTCCTCCAAAATTCTTATCCATACATGTTTGTCAAAGAAGTCCTCATAGCATAGTGGTTATGAATTGGGCAGCTAATCACAAGGTCAACAGTTCAAGTCCTCCACAGAAGAAAGATGAGGCTTTCTGTTCCTGTAAAGATTTATAGCCTTGGAAACCCTACACAGGGTTGCAGTGAGTCAGAATACACTCAAAGACACTTAACAACAACTTTAGTGAACAGTTTCTGGGATTTTAAAAGTTCGTGATTGGTCATCTTAGGTGCAGCTATTGGCTTCTCAATGTGCAGAAGAAAGAAGAGTGATAAGAATTGCAGATGCTAGAAATCAACTAGTCCAACAAACTAATGGAACATGTGAACATCAATCCCCATGATTCTGAGATGTGAATAGCTATATGGTGCCCCACTATCAGTAACAACTGATCTAAAGGGGGTCACATTAAAGATTTCTGAGGAGTGGCTGATGATTATGAATTGCTGACCTTGTGATTCAAACTGATCTTGGGGTCCAGTGAATTATCCTACAGTGTCACACCAGGACTCCATTTTGTCCACAGACTCATTCAATATCAAGTTGAGGCTTGAATTTTTTCTTCTGTTCTTTCACTTGAGAAATGTTGAGTGTGCTCTTCCTTTATGTTTTTCTAACTCCAAGTCTTTGCACAGTTTATTGTAATACTTTGTATTGTCTTCTTGAGCTGCCCTTTGAGATTTTCTGTTTAGCTCTTTTATTTCCTCATTTCTTCCATTTGCTTTAGCAACTTTAAACTGGAAGCCAAGTTTCAGTGCCTCTTCTGACATCCATTTTGGTTTTTCCTTCTTTCTTGTCTTATTAATGTGTGTTTGCTTTCTACCTGTATGATATTCTTGATGTCATCCCACAACTCTTCTGGCTAGTAGTAATCCCTTTCAGTGCATTAATACTGGAATATGTATCCTCAAAAGTTCTATTCATTTTTGATAGCTTTCAATTTCCATAGATCAATACGTCTTACATTCCACATTCTAATTATTAATAGGTGTTTGAAGCTGTTCCTCCTTATTTTGATTTACGCCATATCAGCATATGAAGGTCCTAAAAGCCTTACTACATCCTCATTACTAAAGTCAACTCTAAGTCAAGAAGGCAGCTCTTTCTTAAACATATTTTAAGTGTCTTCCAACCGGAGTGGCTCATCTTCTGGCATTATATCAGACATTGTTCCATTACTATTCAAAGGTTTCCGCTGCCCCCGTTTTTGTCAGATGTAGCTCAACAGGTTCTTCTGTCTTCCTTTTCTTTCTTAGTCTTGAAACTTCACTGAAACCGTGCCAAACATGGCTGGCATTACTTATGTTTGAGATATCAGTGGCATATCTTTTGGTATCATAATAAAACTTCAGCTACCACATTGCAATAAACTGCCAAATGGGATGTGGATAGAATACAATAATATTTTTATATAACCTTCACATAGTTTTCTTTATATTTTAAATCATTTCTTGATTACTGATAATATCTGGTATAATATAAATGCTCTGTAAGTAGCACTTCATGATCCTTCTCAGCCTTTAAGGGATTGTTTAATTTTGTTTGTTTTCAGAATATTGTGGATCCACAGTTGGGAGTTCTGGTGTGGTGCTGTAGGATAAACATAGGACAAATAACCACATGTTAATGATTCAAACCCACTAACCACTCCTTGGAAAGCCTACGCAAGGTCACTATGAGTCAGAACTGACAAGACGGCACTTAACAACAGCAACAACATTATTGGTTGAATCCATGGATGTAGAACCCATGGATAGGGAAGGCTGAGTTTATAAATATTTAATTTCATAGGCATTTGAATTCTATATATTTAATTTGGCCTCCTGTTTGTTTTATTTTCATTTCAGAAAATTCAATATTCAATAGTAATGAATTCAGAAAATTTAAAGTTAATATCAATGTTTTGGATAAATTTTCCTTGTTGGCATACAAATAAATCCTCTCTTTTATATATTTTGTGAACACAATTTCAGTGGACTGCTTCTTGTCTTTCACTGTTTATATGCCTTGTTTCTGTTTTATTCCTGCAGACATTGGTGTTATTTCAATTTCTAGGTGAAATTTGTATTATCTTTTTGTGATATTTTTCAAGAAATTGTTTGGAGGTCAATCTCCTCGTGTTCTCTGCAGATGCTATCATTTTCCTCAATAAGGCCTTTAACAGGCCCTTTCTCTCTGAACTGCAGCTTGCAGTGAGACTAACTGGCTTTTGAAGTTGCTTGTTAGACTTTCTTTGATGTGTTTCTGAAGATTGTAGAGAACACAATCAACCCCTGGGGTGTTCATATATGTTTTGATGTCTTTTCAAATCCAATTTTTTTGTTTCTAAAGTGGAGAAGTTCACAACCATATTTCTAACAGTTTTTGTCCTTCTGAACGAACATCTTTCAGACTTTCACCTTAAACATTCTCCTAGCTTTCAGTTATTTATTGTGCTACTTCCAATTGAAAATTATATTTAAATATTTTTGTATGTGAACTAGATGTATTACAATATATACTGGTTTTTAAAATACCAAGGTTTCTTTGCAGTTCATTGTCATTTTATTAAGAGATATTCTGGATAATATCACACTGGAAGAGAGGGCTGGAGTAATAAGTCTGACAGAGTATGAGTTGTGTACTGGATCATTTTAGTAAGAGGGAAGAATGTCATTGTTGTCATTAAGTGTCACTGAGCCAGTTTTGACTCAAACTGACCCTGTATAGAATTTCCAAGGAGCAGCTGGTGGATTTGAACTGCTGAACTTGTGGTTTGAATCCCAGTGCTGATCCTACAGTGCCATACAAACTAGTTCTATGTAGTTACTCCAATGAACATATTTTTAAAAACACATTTTATAAAATGAATAAAGTATATTTAGGAAAGAGAAGGCCAATTGTACCTTATTCTATTACTTACTTTCAGAAATTGCATGAACCAAATGCAAAAATTTCCATCTGCCTCAAAATGTGTTTTCATATCTGTGTTTCAGTAATATTTGGTTATAACTTAGCACCTTAGTCAATGGGCATGGTTCCTTTCTGTAAGAGATATTTGTCAAGTTTAAATGGTTGTTGGTGTTTAGATTGCATAGTTAACTAATAATATTCACATGTATTCCAATTTGTGTCTTTACGGCTAAGCTAAAATACACTCTCTCTAAGACGCATTTTCAGAAAACCATATATCAAATGGATCTACAGCAATTTTTACTGGACCAGGATCAATTACTTGCTCTAACACTTGATGAAAAATTGATCACTTAATTGCTAACACAACTCTTGCTTTACCTATAATTCTTTTATTTATTTTATTGGTAATTAGTTCATATGCTTTCACTTTTCAAGTGCTAAAGACTAAAATTAAGTTCCTTAAGAAAAGTACGACGACATTCGTGCTTATAAATTACTTGTAAATAAGTCTTGGCGTACATAGGGATTCTACATATGTGGCATCAAAATATTTATATATTACTGTTCTCCTGTGCAAATATACCACTAAATTATCTTGAATCAAACCTGTATAAATTCTTGCAGCTCTTAAGAGAGAATTCTCAAGCAATATGTGTGCTAGCTGATATTTAATGTGGTATGTTGTTGTTGTTGTTAAGTGCCATTGAGTCGATTCTAACCCATAGCAACCCTGTATAGGGTTTCCAAGGAGCAGCTAGTGAATTTGAACCACTGAACTTGCAGTTCAAATGACTTTGCAGTCTGACTTTTGACGTCTTTGAAAAGACATCAAAACATATATAATATCAAGGACTTAGCCCACAGCGCCACACCAGGACTCCTAATACGGTATAGCACTATAAAATAAGCACTGGACCACTGGCCACAAGATTGGCAGTTCAAACCCACCAGCCACTTGAGAACACTTAACAATAAAAACATTGATCTAAAAGTTGTTTACCGATGAGTTAATGATTTTTGCATTCTAAAAATGTTAGCATTATATTACAAATGGTGTTCTTGCTGTAAAAATATAGAAAATTTAAATGGTTTATAATGATTAATGAATATGTACATATTCATTATAAGATTAACATTTCAAGTATATTTTGATTAATCTTTGTAACATCTAACAGCAACAATATTGAAATGTGCAGCAATATTAATGTGTAGAGCCTGTGTCCTCAGAGTTTGAAAGTAAATAGTATTGTGTCTGTCGGGATTTCTTCTGGTCACTGTGCTATTCTAAATTTCCTCAGGTTTTCTAATGAACATGTTGTTGTTAGGTGCTGTTGACTCAGTTCTGTGTCTTAGTGACCTAATTACAGCAGAACAAAACCCTTCCCAACACTGCCCCATCCTCCCAATCTTTGCTATGTTTGAACACATTGTGGCAGCCACTGTGTTAACCCATCCCTTTGAGGATGTTCCTCCTTTTCACTGACCCTCTACTTGACCAAGCATGATGTCCTTCTACATGTAGATTGTCCTTGCTTCTAAGAAGAATTCTGGTTTTACATCTTGCAACATAGGTTTGTTTGTTCCTTTGGTAAACTATGGTATATTCAATATTCTTTGCCAGCACCAAAATTTAAATGAATGAATTCTTCACTGGTCTTCCTTATTCTTTGTTTGGCTTTCACGTGTATACAAGGTGACTGAATACTATGGGTTGGTTAAAGCACACTTTAGCCCTCAAAATGACATGAAGAGGTCTCTTGCAGCAGATTTATTGACTGTTGCTTGTATAGGCATTGATTGTGGATCCATATAAATTGAAGCCCTTGACAAGTTCAATATTTTCTCCATTTGTCATGATGTTCTTTATGAGGATTTTTTTAAAAAATAAGCTAACAAAAATATGGAACTTGAACCTATCTTAAGTACTACAAATGCATATTGTTCCTCATGCATGTACCTGTAAAACACTTTCTATCTTTTTAAAACTGGTTGGATCTTTAAAAAATGAATTTTGTGGGAAAAGGAAGCCAGAAGGAATAGAAAAATGGATTTAAAGGTTTGTGATGGTTCATTTTCCCAGAAGTTTTTGAAGCCAAGGCTGTAATTTCCACAATTACAGTAAGACATTTATTGTAAAAACAACAGGCGGGAGATATCTATCATTTGGGTATTTTAAAACAGCCTTCTAGTAAACAATCCTGATAAATGACCCACTGCACTACCAGGAGATAACAGAGGAATTAAAGACACAATATGCCTTGGTTTGTCTCAGTCTTTGCTGAGAGATGCTTGCCCCACGTAGGAATTCTTTCTTTCTAGAACCTCTCTCTCCCTTATTTATTTCTGTATTTTTTTTTAAAGATTTTACTGTGAATTGAGCAAAGTCTTGCAGAGCAGACCATCAGTTTTCCATTTAACCATCCATACACATTTTATTTCATTTTATTGATTGCAATTCCCTCAGTGTAACATCACTATCCACCTCCCTATGTTTCCTGTTTCCATTCCTCCTTGTTTTCCTAAGCTTTATGAATATTTCTTGTGGTTTAATGTGAGACTAAAGGATGCCCCTTTACTCTCACATGCTTGACTGTTCTACTGTGCATGGACCTCACTAGTTGTCCCCCTATCAAGCTTGACTGAAAATTAATTTTGATTTCAAAGGTTGTTTGGAAATTCTTTTCATTATTGAAATCATTGGTAAGATTTATCAGAAAACAGTTCCTGCTCTCCTATTTTGTATGTGTTTTTACCTTCACTAGTGAATTATCTCCAAGCATTTAGGACATTTATTGCCTATTCTTATAACAACAACAACATTCTTATATAATAGTTCTTATTGTGGTGTCAAGAAAATGATAAGTATCCCCAGGAAAGCCTTCCTCAGACAGCATGTTACTCAAGATCTTTACTGCATCTTTTGATTGATGTGATAATTTAGTAAATGAAATAAAATGTCTAATTTTAGAGAAAGAGAACTGCAAGGCTTAATGTACCCTTTTCAGAATGATGAATGTAGCATTTTAAGAGATTATAGCTGACCCCATGAAATGTTGTTTCGCTTATACCTCCTATGGGGAATGAACAGGTGGTTTCTGATATGCTTGGATGTGATTTTTCCTGATCAAAGAGATTGGGAGAGGTTTCAGAGATTTAATGCATGGGAACAAGTCTACAAAGGGAAAAATGATGTATGTGCACGTGAGATGTTCTGAAACTGTCCTCACAGAAAAGGGAAAGGGTATTTAAGCATTCAAAGGTATTCTTTGAGGGATAGAGTTATTGTAAAGATGAATTATTTATAGTTACTTTGATTATAACATCCTGGTGGCCAACAAAACATGACTTCTGACTTATCAGATGTCCCCACCCCCAAAAAACAACAACAAATCCGTTGTATGACTTTTACTGGAATTGTACTTTCATCGATTAAGGGATATAGAGAATAATTTAATTACATTTAATTAAAATTTCTTTCTCTTTGAGATAAAAATGCATTACATTTAGTTATTTATAGAAAACCATGTTGGGGGGCATGGCGGGTGTCATTGTATATAGAAAGGGCATACAGATGTTGCTTTTTTGGAGAGTAGGTGAAAACTTTGCAATATTCTTGTATAAATACCCTAATGAAACAAAATTAAACTAAACTCAAATCCATAGCCGTCAAGTCAATTCAGACTCACAGTGATGCTTTCTCAGATTGATGAGACTGTACAGGAGCAGACAGCTTCATCTTCCTACCAAGGAGGGGCTGCTGGGTTTGAACTGCTTCTCTTGTGGTTAGTTGTCCAATGTTTAGCCTACATTCATACCAGGGCTTCTTTTATATAAGTACACATTTTGTAAATTCTCGTTGATTATTAAAATCCAGTTCATAATCATTCTTTCCTCTCTTCTGTATAGGAGTTCAGAGATAAGAGAGGTAATTCAATCTTAAAATATCTTCTATATGTTTTCAATATTGTATGCCAAAGAGTCAATTCTAATTCATAATGACTCTATAACAGAGAATAGAACTGCCCCATAGGGCTTTCTAAGGTGGAATCTTTACAAGTCCTGGTGTGGCATTGTGGGTTAATGCGCTCTACTGCAAAGTGAGTCTGAACCTTAAGATTAATGGTTCAAGCTCTCCAGCTGCTCCTCAGAAACCCTCTACAGGTTCTCTATGCCAACTCAACGACACTTAACTACAACAACAATCCTTACAAAAGTAAAGTGCTAGGTCTTTCTTCCCTCAAAGTTGCCAGGGGGTTGAACTGCTGTCCTTTCATTAACAGCTGAGTGCTTAAACATTGCACCATCAGTAACCTTTATCTTAGATAGAGCACTGAGCTACATTGATAAAAACTGAATTTTTATAAATGAACTCCATTATGACTTTAGAAAAATAGAAAATCATAATACTAAACTCTGGTTTTCTATTTGGTGTAGAATGTAGTTTGATATTCATAAGACATCATTAAACATACACTATGGACAGATACTCTCAGCCCAAGAGCCAGCCTTGAACTGTTTTTTAATAGTGAAAAGGCCAAAACAAGAGGTGTGGAGAGGGAAAGATAGTTTAAAAACAAAACAGGTGGAAAATTAAATGAAATCCTGAGGCACACCAAAACAACAAACAGTGGCATCATGAAATTTATCAGGTGGCTTTGAATGCAAGAAGTTGAAAGACGACATTAAAGTCATACTCATATTAGATTACAGATT
>NW_006408539.1:20270765-20296241 GCF_000296735.1 Chrysochloris asiatica
TGTGGACTGAGAACCAACAAGATCAGATAACAACCAGAAAATGACATATGTGGCAACACCTCCCAGAATTAAATCAACAGAAGGAAGAGTTGAGAACAGAACAAAACTATAAGAACAAACTCAGAGAATCTGCAAGGTCACTGTATGATCAAAACAATTACAATATAAAATAAGGTAACCACGTAGGAACAGAGATCCAGATGGTGAAAAGGTCAGGCAGATTACAGGGTAAAATAAACTGCACTAAATAGATGTCACAATAGAACCAAAGGAAATCAAATGGATAATAACAGAATACTATCAAGAGTTGTACTCCAACAAATTCGAAAACTTGGAAGAGATGGATACAGTTTTAGATAAACACGACCTACCTAAACTTACACACAGTGAAGTAGAAAACCTGAACGGACCCATAACAAAAGAAGAAATTTATCAGGTCATCAAAAGACTCCCAACCAAAAAACGTCCAGGCCCAGATGGCTTCACTGGTGAGTTCTACCAAACATTCAGGGAAGAGCTGTCACCAATTCTACTCATATTATTTCAGAAGATAGAGGAAGATGGAAAACTTCCTAATACATTTTATGAAGTAAGTATAACCCTCATACCAAAACCAGGGAGGACATCTGTAAGAAAGAAAATTATAGAACAATATCCCTCATGAACACAGATGCAAAAATTCTCAACAAAACCCTAGCCAACAGAATCCAGCAGTCCAAGAGTTAACTCACTGTACCTCCAAGCCTCTTTTAACTGTAACCTTTGGGTATTTCAAATGATTAATATATCTAACTGTAATCACAAGGATGCAGGTTCAGGTCCACCCAGAGGTGTTTTAGAGTAAAAGTCTCTATTTCCCCAAGATCAACCATTGAAAACCTTACAGAGCCCAGTTCTACTCTGACACACTTGGGGTCGCAGTGAGTTGGAATTCTCTCTAGGGCAACTGGTTTATACCAGGATTTCTAGTTTCTCAAATTATCTTTACAAATAATTTCTAGCCTTTGTTTTAGAATGAGTAGAACATATTGATGAGTTTGGTTCAACTAACTTGAAATCACAGGGACAAGTGTAGAAATTGTCTAAATTGATGCACTCATTCTTAAAACTCATTTTCAATAAAATTAGATGATTAAAAGCCAAACCTTTCCATAAATACTAAAGAAGAAATGTCTTTGTGTTATACGCTCTTTCATTTTAAGTACAGGAACTATGTAGTTAATATAACAGTAATTTGCAGTGATATGCTTTTTTATTTTACTGTTTGTCAACATTAGAATTCACAATGTTCCAGGTATGTGTATCAATGTTGCTACTAATTTTAAAACTACAAATAATTATTTGTGTCTTCAAGAAAGCATGCCTAGTCAAGATGTGATAAAATGATGTAGTTGGCCTTTTGAGATTATAGACATTTTAGCATTCAGAGTGTAAAGGTTATAAACAGCAACATTTAGCAGTTAGTTTCACAAATACTTCATTTGTTTCCAGGGTCACAAAATAGGTGGGAAACTGTATTTGTATTCTATGCTCCTAACCCACATCCATCCTCAGGCAAGTTGTCATTGTGATCATGTTTGAGATGGGTGAATGTCAGAGAGAAACTTATTTTAGGATTCAAAAAAAAAAAAAAATCAGTGGATTTATGTGTTCAATAAAGAAATGAAAGTAATGTATTTCTTTTCTTACTTTTTTCCTGATCACTGTTAAGAGATGAAAAAAGTGTAAAAGATGATTTTTCTTACAAGTATTAAAAAATGCATACATGTCACAATGAAGTGTCAAGCAGATGTTTTAACTGATTTATAGGTGAATCAAAAGAGCAGACACACTTGTAGGTCAGGAAGATTGGAAAGGAATACGCAAATGGAGGCCAAATTGTCTTCTCCCACAGAGGAGGAAACAAGTCATTTGGACTTCTACTGGACAGGAATGAATTGGCATGCCAAGAGACAGAAAGTATTTTGCATCACTGTCATGGATCGTGTTGTTGCCCCCATAAGATAAGCACTGAACTGCTAACCATAAGATAGGTGGTTCAAATACACCAGCCCACTCCTCAGAAGCACTATTCAGGGTTGCTATGTGTTAGGACCATTTTGGTGTCACTTAACAATAACAACAGTTTTCTACAATTTATAGGGTTGTAAATATATATACAGACAAGGCAGCTTCAAAAAGCTTGTGGAAAAATTCCATTATCATTTCATTCCATTTTCCATGGGTGTTTGGAAGTCCCTTCATATACATATCCATGTAACATGTATGTGCCTCAGGGGCTCTTATGGTGCAGTGATTAAGCGCTCTGCTGATAGCCAAAAGGTTGGCAGTTACAACCCACCAGCAGCTTCCCTGGAGAAAGATGAGTCAGTCAACATACATAAGTATTTTCAGCTTTGGAAACACAATGAGACAGTTCTAATCTTCCTGACGGGGTCACTATGAGTTGGAATGAACTCAATGACAATGGATTTTCAATTTCAATTGTTCTGATAGAATATGAATCAGATAAACTTTAGGATATCCTTTAGAAAATACAGTTTTCTACTGAAGCACATCCACATCCACCCCCAGCCCCAACACACTATTAGATTGTGGCTGTTTTAACATTTATTTTGAGGATAATTCTGGTGTTTCAGAACTAGAATGAGCTCTGCTACCAAGTGTTAAAGAGAAAAGATACTGGTTTGAGGACTAAGGTGCACCTGATCCAAGCCATGGTATTTTCAATAACCTCATATGCATGCAAAAGATGGATGGTGAATAAGGAAGACTGTAGAAGAATTGATTCATCTGAGTTATGGAGTTGCAGGAGAATATGAAAGTACCATGGACTTCCAAAAGAAACAATAGATCTGTGTTGGAAGACATACAGCCAGAGTGCTCCTTAGAAATCTGGATGGCTACACTTCATCTCTCATACCTCGGGCGTATTGTCAGGAGGGATCATTCACTGGAGAAGGATATCATATTTGGTAAGGAGGGTCAGAGAAAAAGAGGAAGACCCCTAGTGAGATGGATTGGCAAAGTGTCAGCATCAGTGGGATCAAATGTAGCAATGACTGTGAGGTTGGCCCAGGACGGGGCAATGTTTCATTCTGTTGTGCATAGGGTTGCTATGAGTCAGTACCAACTCGATGGCACCTAACAACAACAACAACAAGAATACCAGGACTCAATTTCTCCATTGGTAAAATAAAGGAATGGCTTCAAACACTACAGGGGCATTTGTTAATTGAGGATCAAATGACATCAAATAGGAAACAAGTACAAGCTGCAGGGGTTTTGCTGATAAGTCTCAGAAGTTGAACATGGTCCCTTCTGCTGCATCCTTCTTGTCAAAACACTCAGAGACTGACCCAGATAAAAGGAGAGCTACAGACCCCACTTCCTAGGGGGAGAAATAATGAGGAATGTGTGGGCTTTAAAACACGCACACAAATCGACATGCTTGTCTATGATGGATGGTTTGTAACATCTGTGCCAAAAGAGTTGCAGAATATTTAATAAAAAAATGTAGTCTATTAAATTCCAGTGAAACATACAAATATATATCCTGAACCAAATAATAACATCCAAAAATGCAGTGTCTAGGGTTTTGTTTCCCATACTTTATGCATGTCCCTGGAGAAGGACATCATGCTTGGTAAAGTAGTAATACTTTTTGCTGTTGTTAGGTGCTATTGAGTCAGTTCCAACTCATAGTGACCGTACGCACAACAGAAGAAAACAATGTCCAGTCCTGTGACATCCTGACATTGCTACAGACACTGCCCCAATCCATCTTATTGTGGTCTTCCTCTTTTTTTGCTAACTCTCTGTTTTATCAAGCATGATGTTCTTCTCCAGGGACTGGTTCTTCCTGATAATATGTCCAAAGTATGAGAGACAAAGTCTGGCCATCCTGGCTTCTAAGGTGCACTCTGGCTGTACTTCTTAAAACACAGATTTGTTTGTTCTTCTGGTAGTCTGTGATAATTTCAACATTCTTCTCCAACACCATAACTCAAATGCATCAATTCTTCTATGGTCTTCCTTATTCATTGTCCAACTTTCGTACTATATCGATGATATTGTCCGATGAATTCCGCATTCTATTTAGTCACTTTTCTTTGGAATAGGAGCAAATATGGATCTCTTCCAATCAGTTGGCAAGGTAGATGACTTCCAAATTTCTTGGCGTAGATGAGTGAGTATTTTCAGTGTTGCATCTGTTTGTTGAAATGTTTCAATTTGCTTTCCATCAATTCCTGAAGTCCTGTTCTTTGCCAATGCCTTCAAAGAAACTTGGACTTCTTTCTTCAGTACCATTGGGTCTTGATCATATGCTAACTCTTGACTGGTTGAATATTTACCATTTCTTTTTGGTACAGTGACTCTGTGTAGTCCTTCCATCTTCATTTGATGCTTTCTGCATCATTCAGTCTTTTGCCCATGTGATGGTGGTTATGTGCCATAGAATCAGATCTATTTTCCTGTAAAATCCTTCAATATTTCAAGTCGAGGCATGATTTTTTTTCCCCCTCAGGTCTTTCAGCTTGAGTAATGCTAAGCATTTTGCTTTTGGTTTTTTAACTTCAGGTTTTTGCACATTTCAATTTAATATTTGACTTTTCTTTTATAATTGCCCCTTGAAATTTTCTGTTCAGTTCCTTTACCTTCTATTGTCTTCCTTTTGCTTTAGCATCTTTACACAAGAAAGTAAGTTTCAGAGTTTCTTTCTGGCATCCATTTTGGTCTTTTCGTTCTTTGTTGTCTTCTTAATTCTCTATTGTTTTCTTACTGTATGATGTTTTTGGTGTCTTCTCACAACTGTTCTGGTCTCAGCCATTAGTGTCTAGTGCATTAAATCTGTTCTTAAGATGATCTCTAAATTCAGGTGTGATATGTTCAGGGTCATATTTTGGCTCTCCTGGACTTGTTTGCATTTTCTTCAGTTTAAGCCTGAAATTGCGTATGTGAAATTGATGGTCTGTTCTACAGTCTGTCCTGACCTCATTTTGCTGATGATACTGAACTTTTCCATCATCTCTTCCCAGATAAATAGTTATTTTGATATCTGTCTATTCCATCTGGTGAGATCCATGTGTAGTTATCTTTTCTGTTGTTAAAAAAGGTATTTGTGATGATTAAATCATTGGTTTCAAATTCCATCATGACATCTCCAGCATCGTTTCTATCACCAAGGCCATATTTTCCAACAACTGATCCCCCTTCTTTGTTTCCAATTTTCCCATTAATTATCAATACATTTTGATTGCTTATTTTATCAATTTCAGACTGAAGAAATTGGTATAATTCTTCAGTTTCATCATCACTGGCTTTAGTGGTTGGTGAGTAAATGTGGATTACAGTGGTATTAACTAGTCTTCCTTTTATATGGATATGGATATTATATGGATACTATCCTATCACAGACAGCATTGTACTTCAAAATAGATCTTGAAATGTTCTCTTTGATGATGACTGTGATGTCATTCTTCTTCAATTTGACATTCTCAACACAGTAAACCATATGGCTGCCATATTCAAAATGTTCAATACCAGTCCAGTTCAGCTCACTAATGAGTAGGCTATCAATTTGTATGTGTTCCATTTCATTTTGACAAATTCATGATTTCCTTGATTCATATTTTGTACATTACTTGTTCCAGTTTTTAATGGACAGTTACAGCTCTTTCTCCTCATTTTGAGTTTGGCCCAATTATAAAACAAAGGTCATGAGAGCTTTACTCCAGCTGTGTTACAATGGTCAACTCTACTTTTAGGAGGCACCTCTTCCTCAGTAGCATTTTGAGGGTCTTTCAACCTGAGGGGTGTCTCTTGTGTCATTATATTAACAATATTCCAGTGTTATTAATAATGTTTTCATTTTCTGGTAGTATATCTGACAGTGTTACACTGTTATTCATAAGGTTTTTAGTGATCAAACACTCATAAGTTGTCTGCCTCTCCTTCCTTGTCTATCCTAAGCTAGAAGCTCAGCTCTAGCCTGTCCACCATGAGTGACTGTGCTGGAAATTAAAATACTGGTGGCATAGCTTCTAGCTACCAAGGTATGACCAACCAACAGATGAGTTATTATTGTTGTTGTTAAGTGCCATCGAGTCAGTTCCAACTCATAGCGACTCAATTTAGCATCTCTGCAGAGCAGCTTGTGAGCTAAAACTGCTGATCTTTGCAGTTCAAATATACCTTGCAGTTTGGTGCATTAATATACATAAGTTACATATTTCTGACACACAGAATAAATATTTGGAAAAAACTTACTAAGCACGTCCAAGAATTTTATATATCCTGAGAACATTAAGCAACTTGGTAACCAATTTAAAAGTGACCAAATTGTCTTCACATACCCTCATACCGAATCACTATGGATATACGTATTTTGTTATAAAACATCCAAAAATATATTATTTTAAGCATTGAATTGCATTGAGTATTAATATACTTTGAGCTCTTCCCTTAAGATTTGTCATTTTTTCTAGGACAGAATAATTAATTGTACAGCAGATGATGATAGTGAAGCCAAGGTCAGATTTTAATTACTGTCTAGAATATCAGTTTCATGTTCACAAAGCGTTCCTTTACTCACAAGGAGTTATTTTGTAATGATCATAAAGATATCCAGGTAACAAAATAAGAATCAATAAATATATTCCATTTAATTCTATTAGAAAAACAGTTCACGAGATGTGCCGCTACTGAAGAATTAATTAAGCTTTTAAATTAATTACCCTCATATAAGATCCTCATTTTAAGTTATGCCTTCTGTTACTTGGCAATTCTTAAGGCACAATAATTTCTATACTATTTCAGGAAATAATAAATAGAGAGATTATTTTCTTTAATTCTTTATGTTGGTTAGTTTAAAACAGTGGGCTTCAGTGTGTCCGGAAAAGAACAATAATGACTACAATATTACAATAACTATAATAATAAAGTTACTGCTCAGTTTTCAATTGTTAGTTTTGACTTTTCTGATTTTATACTATGATAATTGTGTTATCAGTAAGGCTTTGTCAGAGAGGAGAAGGCTTTGTCTAATTCTAAGAGATGATTTTTACTTGTCAAGAAGTAATGCCCTTGAACTAGAAATTTTGACTAAATCTATAGTTCCTGTGTAATAAGCCTACTGCTTGGTTCTCACTAACAATATTCTCATCTTGTTTAAGGTGGCCTGCAGCCCTGAAAATTCCAGACAGTCAATTATCCTTGTCCTCAACCAGCCATGACAAATGCCATGAACTTATTTTTTGCCAGATACTTATTTCCCCAACTTCTTAGTGGTGGGGGTCGGGAAGCCTGTGACCCAGAGCAGTTTAATGGTGTGTAAAGGGAAGTCAGGTGGGAACATCTGAGGGAAATTGTTGGTTGTGTCCAGCTAGAAGGAACATCTTTCAATCTCAGAATACTTCAATTTCCTGCTTCAGAATATGGTACTACGTAGGATCTGTCAAAGATGGGTCTCTGCTGATATTTCAACTCCTCTGTCTGGTCTCCCTCAGTACAGTATAGTTGGAAGGAAGAGAAAAATAACAAGTTGTTTCAGAGAAAAGTTAGCTTAATAGGCAGCTTGAGAGTGTCACTGCCAATTTGAATTCTGGAAAGAAACAGACCACCAGATTCCCCAGGTCACAATGGAGAGTCCAAGGATGGTGTGGTTAGACAAACAAAAGGCCTAAGGCTGTCCTCCAAGTCCCTCCTTGCTGCTTACCTTGTGGAAATTAGCCAAATGTTTTAGAATGCTTATTGTAGGAAGCTGAGTGAAGACCAGAAGCAATCATCCTAAAGGGCTGGTAGGGTGAGGGGCAAAAGTGGACCTCATTTGAGAACACTGGGAACCACAAACAATAGAAAAATGGGCAAGCACATTACAGCATGTGCCCGCTACTCTTCCACACCAAGATCATAAATCACCTTAAAAGTCTAGGCTTTTGGGTTTGATTGTTGTTGTTGTTAAGTGCCTTCAAGTCAGTTCCAACCCCTAGTGACCCTGTATAGAGTTTCTGAGGAGCAGCTGGTAAGCTTGAACAAATGACCTGTGGTTCAAACCAATTTTGTAGCCCAGTGCATTAACTTACAGCACCGTAGCAGGACTCAGGTTTGATTACATAGCATATAATTTCATAGATGGTGAGAATGCTCTTAGAACATCTAGGAATCAAAATGTTCACCAATATTGGAAACCGTCAACTTTTGCTATTCTATATTATAATAAATATTATTAATATCAGTTGTAAGTGTAACTTAAATGATTTTCTGTTTATCTCACTGGAAAATCCATTTGCTTTTGTTTTTCCAGAAAGCATTGTTTCCATTCCCATGTTTTCTCAAAAAAAAGTATTGTCCTTCTTCCTCTTCTGTGTAGTCACTGAATACCGTTATGTTAGATTGAGACAGAATATTCTGAGTTACCAGAGAAACATGTTACAGAACAAAGCCTCCCAAAGTCATTGATAGACAACACAAATATACACTTCTGAGTTACTGTGAACACAAGACAGTGTTAAAACTCATACAAGTTAAGAATGAATAAAGTGTGGTCTAGGAGGTGTAATAATTTTTGTAAAGTGCAGCCAAGAATGTCTCTTTCTATAATAGCTATTGAATTTACAAACACAATTAAGGAGAACTACTAGGCTCATGCATCAATTGGACTTGAAGCCTTTACTGAAAACTCCCATTAGTGTCAGAAGCAAGAAATAAGAACAAGCTTTACTATACTGTTAGAGTTTCTAGTGTAAGAGGGAATGGCAGTGGAATTTCTGTTGACTATAACTATATAGTTGCTTTTAATATATTATTGTTATAGATATGCTGTTGTTCTTGTTAAGTGCCATCAAGTCGGTTCAACTCATAGCAGTCCTGTATAGGGTTTCCAAGGAGTAGCTGGTGGGTTTGAAATGCGGACCTTGTCATTCGCCTAGCATATCTGTAATTTTCATTCATTCATTCACATATTCATAGAGTATTTACATCAAAAGGTAAAAAATAGGTATGTCACATGTGAAACAGAAGAAACTCCACATATAATAAATTTTATTGGCTTTGATCACCTCTTCACTTTCTGTAATCAGATCTCAAAACCGATTCAAAGACATTTCATGAATATTTGTGTTAAATCATTGTCACAACCTGAAAAAGTATTTTATAGCCCAAAAATATAGAAGAAAGGGGGGGGGGAATCCTACAAATGAACAATAAGAATATTATGAAATCTCTACATTTAGAGCTGAAGTAAATGAAAATCTGAAATATAGGAAACAACACATCATACACAGGTAAGTAAAAGAACTAGGATTCTGGTTCATACAAAAATGAGTTCATTCCGATAAACATGTACCAGCATGTGTCTTTAGGAGCTCTGGTAGCGTAGTGGTTACGAATCGGGCTGCAATGCGCCAGGTCAGCAGTTCGAAACTACCAGCTGTTCCGCGGGAAAAAGATGAGACTTTCTGCTCCTGTAAAGATTTACGATCTCAGAAACCCTGTTTTCTTACACAGGGTCGCTATAAGTAGGAACCGAATCTACGACACATCACCACCACCACCAGCAACATGAGTCCAAAAGGACTAAGAGCCATTAACAACAACAACCTTAGGGGTAATAGTGATAGATTTTCTCGAAGGACACAGGACAGTCATGGGGGGTTATTATGACGAAGTTTATGTACATTAAAAACTGCATTAGTGAAAAAAAAAGGGCAGGAAAGTTGCACTAAAGAGGGTTTTTTTCCCCTTCCTGGCCCTGTATCTACTTATTCGTGAATGAGAATTTCATTGGACATCCACCCTATCTCCTTAATCTTGCCCCTTCAGATTCCTTTTTGTTTCCCAAACCGTTTACAGGAACACGTCAGTCCCTTGAGGATGCTAAAACTACTGTTTTGAAGCTGTATAAATCTAAGAGCACAGAATTCTTCAGGGAAGTATTGTTATTGCTATTGCGAAGTGCGTTCCGCCGACTCATAGCTATCTTGTACAGGGTTTCCAAGGAGTGGCTGGTGGGCTGAATCGCCGACCCTGCGGTTAACAGTCCAGTGCATTATGCTGCCAACGCCACACTGTTATTGTTGTTATGTGCCGTGGAGTCGGTTCTGACTCATAGCGACCCTGTACAGGGTTTCCGAGTCTGTAAACCTTTACGGGAGCAGAAAGCCTCATCTTTCTCCCGCGGAACAGCTGGTAGTTTCGAACTGCTGATCTTGCGACTCGCAGCCCGATTCGTAACCACTACCCTACCAGAACGCCACACTAGAGAGAAGGAAACACCACTTTCAAAAGAGTGTAGACCGAGATGCGGGCTATGTCAAGAAAAAATACTTTGACATTGTAATGTTTCTGTTTAAAAAGGAGTCTGTAATTTTTGTAGCAATATTTTTCAATTTATACTTGCATAATATCAACAATGGAATGAGAACTCAGTTGGTTTTTCACAAGAATATGCACTAATTCAAGGTGAGGGATATCACATTCCTTGAAGCAGGTGACTCTGTTGTTAGGTGTCATCCAGTCAGTTCTGACCAACAGCGACCTATTTACAATGCAGTCCTGGTGTGGCAGTGTGGGTTAATGCGATTGACTTCAAGGTCAATTTCAGCTGCAAGTTCAGCGGTTCAAGCTCTCTAATTGCTCCTCGGCAACTTTCTTTACGGTCACTATGAATCAGAAGTGACTTGATGGCACTTAAAAACCACAACATGTACAACAGAAGGAAGCACTGCGTGGCCCTGAACGATTATCACTGTTTTTAAACTTGAGCCCATTGATGCAGCCACTATGTCATTCCATCTTGTTGGGAGTCGTCAGCCCTCTTTTTCCAATTTACCAAGCAATATATCCTTCTGGGAGTCCTGGTGTGGTGCTGTGCGTTAGAGTACTGGACTGCAAAGTCGGTTTGAGCCACAGGGTCGGCAGTTCAAACCCACCAGCCTTTCCTTGGTAACCCTATACAGGGCCGCTATGTGTCAGAACCTACTAGACAGCACATAACAGCAATGTCCTTTTGAAAGGCCTAGTTCCTAAGATTAAGAGTTCTAGTAGCGTAGTGGTTACAAATCGGGCTGCAAACCGCAAGGCCAGCAGTTGCAGACTAATGTTCGGCGGGAGGAAGATGAGGCTTTCTGCTCCGGTAAAGATTTACAGCCTCGGAAACCCTGTACGCCACCACCACCAGTCCCTCTTAATAACAAAGTCAAATTAGATGAGATGAAGAAGTCTGGCCATCCTTGCTTCAAAGGAGCATTCTGGTTGGACTTCTTCTAAAACAGATTTGTTTGTTATTCTGGCAGTCCATGGTATTTTGACTAACACTTCAAAGAATCAATTATTCTCTGGTCTTCCTTATTCATTGTCCAGCTTTCAAGTGCATATGAGGTCATTTAAAACACCATGACTTGTGTCAGGCACAAGTTAGTCCTCAAGGTGACATTTTTGCTCTTTAACACTTTCATTTCAAGAGGTCCTTTTGCAGCAGATTTGCCCACCAAAGAAAGTCTTTTGATTTCTTTATTACTGCTTCCAAGGATGTTGACTAATTTACCTTTGCAATTTATATCATCCCAAATTTTCAGTTTCCTTGTGAATATCAGCGGGGTGGTTTTGTTTACTTGTAAAAAATATTAATGCTTTGAGGAAGCTTTAATTATTCTTTTTAAGTAGTCCTGATAGGGGTTCACTTAGTGTTACTGAAAATTTGGAAAATTAAGCAACATTGTTTTCCCACTCTAGGACTCCTTTGTTCTTTTATGCAAAATTTATTTTGGGGAAAAAAAAAACCAACACCTTTGTAAGAGTGAAATATTTCTCTTTAATTCTTCCTTTATATGGTATCATGCAAAAAAGTACCTTTGGCTGCCAGGAGAACAAAAAAACCCGTGTTAGAAGAAGTACAGCCAGAATGCCTTTTAGAAACTAGAATGGCCAGACTTCCTTTCTCATACTTTGGACAGATCAGGAGAGACCAGTCCCTGGAGAAGGACATCATGTTTGGTGAAGTGGAGGGCCAGCAAAAAAAAAAAAGGAAGACGCCCCCAATGAGATGGATTGGCACAGTGGCGGCAACAATGTGCTCAAATTTACCAAGGATTGGTAAGGTGACTGATATAGGACCTGAACCTATTACATTCTGTTGTGCATAGGGTTACTGAGTCAGAACTGACTTGATGACACCTAACAATAACAACAGCATGGTTTTGGCTAGCTGAATAAATATGAAAAAGACGAAGTTAGAAGGCAGTCTTCCTTGATGTTGTTTGGTGGTGGTGGTTATGTGCCATGGAGACAGTTCTGACTCATAGTGACCATGTACAGAGTTTCTGAGGTTGTAAATCTTTACGGGAGCAGAAAGCCTCATCTTTCTTCTGCAGAACAGCTGGTAGTTTCGAACTGCTGACCTTGAAGTTCACAGCCCTATTCATAACCACTACACTACCAGAGCTCCTTTGCTGTTGTATACCCACCCTTAACAGAGTGCCTGAGAAGTAATTGGAGCTGAATAAGCGAAGTGGGAATGGATGGATGAATAAATGAACGCATATTTGCCAGGTAGAAGTGATGAAGGTCTTGGATGAAACTACACCTAATAAGCGAAACATAGAGACAAATTTGAGTTTTTAGTTCAGTGGTGGAAAGTAGAAAATAATTTTGTTTTCTGAAAACAGTGCCATAATCACTAATGTGCCTTAAAATATAAAGAAAGGAAACATACGTTCTTAAAAATCACTTCAGATCATTGTACATTAGTTGCTCTATGTACTATATATTGTTTTTCGTCATTGCTCTAAAAAAGTGGTTACTACTTTTAGAAGTGGCAAGATCCTTTATTTATGAAAAATTTTCTGTGGAAAGACATCTACAAAGATGAAAATTGAGCTTTTCTTTTGGAAGAAGGAGAATTGCGAACCTCACAGCCCCAACCTTACCACTGTACCTCATTCTAATTTGTCCTACTGCAAAATTCGAAACACATTTTTGCTGAATTAATTTTAATACCTAAGGGATAGTGGTGTCCTGATGTGGTACTGTGGGATAAAGCATTGGACTGCAAGGTTGGTTTCAACCACAAGAACAAACTCACCAGCTACTTCTTGGAAACCCTAAACAGGGTTGCTATGAATTGAAACTGATTTCCTGGAAGTTAACAACAACAACAATGGAATAGTGAGTGAGTTTATGACTAAAAATCAGAAATCACAATTCTTTTCAAAGATATTGACACGAATAACACACCATGGAATTCATTGGGTGGTAAAAACTGTTAGAATGTTTGGTTGCTAAGCAGAAGATTGACACCGTTTATTTAGCATTCCCTAGGAAGAAAGAGGCCTGAAGATCTGCTTTCCAAACACTCAGTTATTGAAAACTGGGGAGAACACAGCTCTATTTTGATGCATGTAAAGCCACCATGCCTTGAGATTTACTGAACAGCCACTCTTTCTTTTCTTCTTCTTCTTTTTTTTTTAACTTTTTATTGTGAATTAAGTGAAGCTTTACAGACAAGATAATCAGGTTTACATTCAGAAAATGGCCCACTTAACTCCAGCTCAGTAATTGCAGTCCCCTCCATGGAGCAACAGTTATCCTACTTCCTCCCTGTTCCATCCACCTCCATTCCCATCCCTTCTCAAATTTGTCTGTAGGCCCATGTTGCTGCTTTGTTTTTGAGTAATTGTCCTTCCCATCATTCATCGTGAAACTGACTTACTAATACTGCTGTTCCTTTGATACATCTATCTATTGCTTGAATGAAAGTTGGGCCCTAAGAGTGAGTTCTTTTCCAGATTTGAAGATCAAGAGCTACAGTGGCAGGTTTCTCCAGTCTCTTTCTGACCAGTAAGAGCAATAAACCCAGTCTTTTTTTTTTTTTTTTAAAGTTAATTTTGACTTCTGTTCCAGGTATTCACCACTGTATCCGGGACCCTCTAATGTGATCCCTTTCAGAGCAGTTGGTAGTGGTAGCTAGCCACCATCTAGTTCTGATCTCAAAGTCGTGGAGACCAGTGTTTCATGTTCCATTAGTCCATCGGACTAACTGATTCCAAATGTCTTCAATTCTCATCATTTTCCTCTGCACATGAAGAGACCAGTAGCTGCACCTTAGACTGTCGCTCATAAGCTTTGGACACTACTCACCAAAATAGGATGTAGAACATTGTCTTTGTGGACCATGTTATGCCGGTTGACCATGGTGTCCCCTGAGACTATGGTCCTGAGCCCACAGGCCCATTAATTCATTGTCTTAAGATGTTTGATGATTTCTAAGAAGTTTTCATCATTCTGCCTGCTGGATGCTGCAACACATTCATAGTTGTGTTTGAAGAAAAGGTAAATACTCATGTACCAAGATCTTCTTTCAAATTAATATGTCTCTGAGGGATATATATACATATATAGGGAGCTCTGGTAGTGTAGTGGATTAAGAGCTGAGCTGCTAACTGCAAGGTCAGCAATTTTAATCTACCAGCCTCTCCCATACCCACTCAGCATGTGCATTTACTCACAGAACTGTGCTGTTCCAAGGTTGTATATATGTCACTATTTACTTCTTTCCCCTTTATCCCTTGTATACTTCCTGGGTCTTCACCTATCTTTACCATTTTTGTTGTTGTTAGGTGCTGTCAACTTGATTCCAACTCATAGTGACCCTGAATAGCATTTCCGAGCAGAGACTATTGGGTTCAGTCAAGTGCTTATCCTACAGCACCACATCAGGCTTCCTTCTTCATCATAGCAACTGGTTTTTAATGACACCAACTCAGAGTTTGATAATTTTGCCAAGTTTATAGGATGAACTTTCAAAGGGTAAAAATCCTAGCTCCTAAGGATAGAGTAAGGAGCTCTGGTAGTGTAGTGGTTATGAATCACGCTGTGAACAGTAAGGTCAGCAGTTCGAAACTGCCAGCTGTTCCATGGGAGAAAGATGAGGCTTTCTGATCCCATAAAGATTTACAGCTTCGGAAACCCTGTACCGAGTTGCTATGAATCGGAACCGACTCCATGGCACTTTACCACCACCACCACCAAGGATAGAGTACTGGGCCATAAGGCCAGTTTGACCACAAGGTTCAGTGATTCAAATTCACCAGCAGCTCCTTGTAAACCCTACACAGGGTTACTATGAGTCAGAACCAACAACAACAAAAATATATAATTGGATACTTCCTGCTCCCAGTTTCACTGAGAGTTGTCAAGATTTTTTTTTTTTTTCTTAAGCCATGATTCATTCCTTAACAGATAATGTGCAATCATCTTAATATCATTTTCTAAAAGAAAAAAATTGATGTATATTTTTCACCTACCACAATACAAAAAAATAAAAAAAGGAATGAATCAGCATAATCAGAAACATGAAATCCTCATGAAACACAAGTACTATATTATTCCTAAGTTTTGTACATTGGATGTTCACTGTTAGTCTTCTGGAGATGGAGATGTCTAGCTTAGTGGAAACAAAGGGGAAGGAGAACATCTACTGAGCTCTGGGATATACACTGTTGTTAAGTGCTATCAAGTCATTCTGACTCAGTGAGCCTGGAAAGGGTTTCTGAGGAACAGCTGATGAGCTTGAACCACCAACCTTGCTGTTCAAACCGACTTTGCCATCAAGCACATCTGTACAGTTAACACAATTCATTCCCAGATAAATTCTATAGCACATATTTTATCTAACCTGTACAAAGGAGACCTAGAAGTGCAGTAGTTAACTTAGCTGCTGGAATTCACCAACAGGAAAAAGATGTGGCATCGGCTCCCATAAAGATTGAACAAGGGACATTTGTGGGTCTGTTCTACTTTGTTCTGGAAGTTCACTATTGGGATCAATTTGATGGCAGTAGATTTGGATTTTGGAAATTATACAACAATAAAAAATGTTGTTACCAAAATTGTCAAGTATTCAGACAATTCTGAATCAACAAATAGGAAACTTGAAATCAGTGTTCCTATTCTAAAATTCATGTTTCCATTCAACACAGACGTTAGAGAGTTTGGTTTTGAGTTCTAACTTCACTGTATATTAGCCTTGATCTGTTTTACAGGTCACAGGAAAATCGGTACTCTCCATGGCATTCAAAGATTTATTCCTTCCATTAGGTCCACGCTTAGAAGTGAATTCAGCTAATGTACATCCAATAAAGTGGTAACAAATGTAAGGCACTTTGTATTAGTTTAAGAAAATATTCTGTAACCATTAAAAATATGGTCAAATATTCCTTCTTAACAAATATATATGCTCTTTCCCCCTCTAGCTACATAATCATCTATTTATTTTAAGTAATGATGACCTAGGGTCAGTTATTTCCTGGCAGGAAAAAAAAAAAATCATATTACTACCTGCTGGGAAAACCCTACCCAGAGGTTACTAAAAACTATTAAAAGCCATAAATATACAAAAAGAAATAAAATAAAAAAAATATAAGTATGGTACTTCTGTAGATTTAAAGATTCATAGAGAGAGCAGAGAGGAGGTAGGTGGTAAGGTTTTTGTTCAAGCTGAATTAAAAACAGTATTGAGCAATAAACATTTTATCAATTTAGTAAAACAATGTATTAACTAGTCCAGTGGGTGAGTTTGTGTGTCTATTATATTTATACAGGATTTTGCCTTCAATTTTTCCTCGTACTGAATTCTAACAAATGTAAGATAAGGATAAAACAGGACTTTTTATGCAACTAACACTGATTAGAGATACACAGCAAGGTGATTAGCTACCTCTTGAATTGGGAAGCTTAAATTCTTGTGGTAACCTGTAAACACTATTGTCATTCTGTTTGAATTCTGTAACTTTTATGGCATTTGCTATATCAAGTATTGTTTAAGAATCTATTGTCAGAGGGAGAGGACATGTTTCTATAATGTAAACTCTTTTTTTCTTCTGGAGATTAGATTATTTTCTCAGCTGTGAATTGAGCTAGATGGATGGATGGACAGGTAGGGTAATCATATATGGAGAATTATTTTCTGCTTTTTAAGACTCAAATTGCTTTCCTTTCAGAGATATTTGCTTAATTTTGAGGGTTAGTTTTTGAATGAACATTTAAAAATATTTTGAGAAGAAGCTAATGAAGTCTGAAAATAGGTAATATCACAAGCTTAGTGATCTGAACATCGCAATGTTTGTTTTCATTCTTCTGTTGTGTGCAATGGAGGTATTCTAACTGAGAGACAGGGTTCTGAGTGGAGAAAACTGGTACCGTCAGAACTCACAGGAAGCTTCTATTTTTCTTCCTTTGACACTTGTAAGGCAACAAACCCCAAATCTGCCTGAGCACTTTAAATGTGACATTTCAAATAATGCAGAATTAATGTCTCTTATTTGATGCTGGCATCCTCTGCCCTCCTTTTGCTTCAACAGATTTTATTTAGAGGAAAGTAAGGTTCATTTATTCCCATTGATAATAAAGTAACCCAGTTCGGGAAAGTTATTTTTTATATACTTATTGGAAATGAGATCTTATTTGAAACTGACTGTATTTACATTTATTGAGCCTGTGGAAGATCTGATTTGAAGGATTAGAAAATATTTTATGCATCATGCATTATGAATATGTACTCGAAACAACATTGCCAGGAGGTAATTTAATTCACCTTGCTAGTGGTATATGACAATGAATCTCATACAATTTGACCATATACGATAGGAATCAGATAAATAAAATAACAATAAGATGTTTAAAAAAAGTCACATTAATCTTATGTTTCTCAAAAATAGTGATTGTTCTAAGAGACAAAACATGTTTCCATTTTGTAACCAATACCATAAATACTTAATAAGTATTAGGTGTTAAGTAAATCAGGGTTATTAATGATTTTTCCTTGTTGGGGAGCTGAAGTGGATATTTATTTGGGCCTGGGTAAGATTTCCTTTTATTTGTTATAGCAGAATATTTTCTGGAGTGTTCAGTGATTATTGCAAAAGAGCAATGAAACTATGTAACTAGAGAGTATTTTGCTGAGGTGCAACTCAGCAACTAAGGTATAAGAGTGATCCCTGAAGGATTGATTTTAAGGTGTTTTATATTTAAATGCATGTATAAAACCATCTTGGTTTGCAGTTACGGAGGGCTCATTTGCATTTTAATGTGGACAGTACTATTTTGGATGCCATGGGGCCCTGTTTAGTGACGTTCAAGGACATACTCATCAGGAGGTTTTGACATATAGTGAGTTAGGTTTGTAGTGAATAGCGCTGCACATAAAACAAAGGTACTATTCTTTACAGCTTAGAATGTAAATGTTCTCAAAGCTGTGGATCTCACTACTTTATTATAATATACGAACCTCTGTGTAAAAGACAACAGAGTATGAACACAAATACAGATTGGTTCGCAGTGCTGTTTGAGTCAGTGAGTATGAAGACATTGTCTACTACTCTTGCATCTATATTGTTCTGCTTTGCCTAGTCAGAGCTTCAGGTCAGTTTAAAAGTCTTAACAAAAACAAGCAAACAAGAAAACTGTAAATGTGGATATGACTTAGGACCGTGTCCCTCTTGAACACAGACTTGACCAAGAATGAGTTTGCTCATGAAACCTTGCTACTGTTCAATTTATAGAACATGCTGAAGATAGTGTTTAACTCACGTATTTACCTTTGAAATCCTCCCCTAGTAAAGTATACATATAAGTCAGTATTAAGTATTGAATTATGATCAAACAAAAAAACAAGGAGGGTTTTACATGAGACAGCTGAGTAGGAATGAAGTGTGCCAATAAAAAAGCTGTAACATTTATCATCTTATATCCTGAACAAGCATATATGAAATTTTTTTAATGTGCAAAAAATAAAATAATTTTAAAAAATGGACACAGTGAGGAGGAAAGGGAGTCTCTCCTCATCATGGTGATGGCCTTTCTTAGAGATAACTATAAATATTAGAAAAAGAGTTAGAGATAGTAACGATGTCATTTCTTAAACTCATTTTCAGTGTAAGCAAACTGCTCCTATATTGTTTGGTATAAGACCACATTTTTTTTTTTTTTCTTTTTTTTTGCTATCAAGACAAGATTCTTGGATTTAAGTCTTTCTTTTTTGTGTCAACAGTTTGTAATACGCAAGGGTTCATTTTGATTATCACTGTGCTGGATTGTCACATGTTCTTATTTAAATAAGCTGTCTGTCTACATATATAAACAGTATAACTAAAGAAAAACATTTTTTTCAGACAATTTTTTTATTCTATGTCAATATGACATAAATTCAATTTTAGAAATATTTCCCTAGTTTTAAGTAAAGTCTTTACACTGGAAACAAATGCATTTAAATTTACCTTATTTACGTCCAGAGAGACTATATGCCCCAATAAATTAATTTTGTCATTGAATAGTGTATTAAAGCAATACATAATTTTTTTTTTTTTTTAATCACTCAGTCTAAAATCTGTCTCTGTTCCTCGTATCTGTCTCTTCCTATCATGGTTAGTGCGCAGTAGAGCTGTATTTTTGTTGTTAGGTGCTATAGAGTCAGTCCAACTCCTAATGACCCTGTATAGCGTTTCTGAGGAGAGACTGGTGGGTTTGAACTGCCAGTCTTAAAGTCCAGTGCTTATCTTACAGCACCACACCAGCACTCCAGTCGACCTGGGTATCTATATAATTTGCCTGAAAATAGATGCCAACCTGCTGTATCTACTTATCCACTCAACCAATTTTTGTTTAACCAGATAGAATATTAGAAGACTGAAAACTTTGTATTCTATAAGAATATGAAGAGTTAACTACAAGAGAGCCCCAAATGCAACATTTTTATTATTTCCTGTCCCTGTTAAATTTGTCCACATTCTGCATGTGGCTGAATTCTAGTTAGGGTTTTTTTTTTTCTTTTTCTTAATTTTAGCAAATAGTTAAAATGCATAAAAATGATTTAGAAGAACCTCATATTTTCTCAACATTCTCTGAAGTCTGCTTACTACATACAACAGAGACTAGTCGTAACACACACCACTTGGCCTTGTGTCTATCATTTCAAACATCTGAGAGTTTATGTTTCAGGAAGAAGACATCATTCAATGAAAGAAGGAGAGGTGACGGATGAACATCCAACTTGTCTTTGGTGGAGATAACTATGCGACACAATCTAATCTCTTTTACAGGGCCCCTTATGGAAACTGTGCTCAAGTAAGTCTATGTGATTCCTAGTTGAGGACATACTACGTATTGGTTTGTTCATTTACTCTGTCTCCCTACTCACTCCATTGCTAGTGTTTCCCTGGAACGATTTCCCATATAAACCATTATTGTTAGAATCCTTATCTAAGGCTTGGCTCCTGGGGAAAAGCAATGAAACTTCATGACTTCCAATGTCTTAGATCTGATCCATCTGCTGCTGATTTCAGCTTCTTCCCTGATTCCTCTTCTTATTCATCTTCACCAGCCAGACTACTCTTCCAGTTCCTCTAGTGTGATATGCAATTCTACTTTTAAAATCCTTGCAAATGCCATCCCCTTTCCTAGAACAGTTTTACTTACCTTCTGCCCTATTTCCCATTAGTCTGAATGCTTCATAAATATCTGCCAATTTTCAGCATGAAAATTATTTTCAATCAATACAGGATAAATAACTGACAAAGCATATACATATCCATTTGCAGTGAAAGAAAAATAGCGAGCTATACTAAAAATAGCTCAGCAAATAGTTAAAAATAATAAAACAGCAAAGAGAGTTAAGATATTAGCGTTAATTTTTAAAAGTTTAATAATATGTACTGTTGATGCATATATAGAAAATTGGTTATTGTATACTGACTCAGACAATTTGATAGTACCCATATTGATCCAAATTTTAAATGTGCATCCATTATTTATCAAGCAATTTCACTAATCACTTTAATCCTAGAGAAAATGTGCATGCGTGCATTAAAAGGCTTATACAGGGATGTATTTTGCAACTATGTTTCTAATAATAAAAAGGTAAAAAATGCTAATTGCTCATCAGTGAGAAAATGGATAACTAAACTTTGATTAATCCATAATCTGACTGTTATTTGCTGTTGTTAAGTGCCGTTGAGTCGGTTCTGACCTATAGGCGACCTTGTATAGGGTTTCCGAGGAGCAGCTGGTGAGCTTGAACTGCTGACATTGCAGTTCAAACGGCCTTGCTGTCTGGCGCATTAACCCACAGTGCCACACCAGGACTTTATATTATAGGTTGTTGTTATTGCTGTTAGCTGCTATTGAATGGATTCCAACTCATAGCAACTCCATGTAGGATTTCCAAGGGACGGTTGATAGATTTCAACTGTTGACCTTGTGGTTAGCAGTCCAGTGCTTAGCCTACAGCACCACACTAGGACTCAAGCAATTTTTAAAAAAAATCATAAACATACAACCTCACCCATCAGCATGAGAGATCTCCCAGATATCTATGCAGTACACCCTCAACCACATAACATTCCACCAAGCAATTTAAAAATAAATTTTTAAGTCACATAAAGAGCATCAGAGTATTGTATTCTACTTTTGAAATACATATTCATGTAAGTGTGTTGAACAAAGATATAGAATGCAAGCTACAGAACTCTAAAGAATGGCTGGGACTCAGAGTGATCATAAAAGTGGTCAATAGATAAATCAGTAATTGCTACATCATTTGCTAGGTGACAATATTCAAATATTTATTTGGAATTTAATTGGAATTTCATTTTGGGAATAAGAAATATCTAGAGTATTCCCTGTTAACCCAGTTGTATATTCCCATATAGTCTACATTTCCATATTCATTTTATTGTTCACATTTTGATGTGCTTATTTTATGTGAAAATGTAGTGACATTTTCCTTGCTAGACTATAAGATCCATGAGAACTAGTTTATCAGCTTGTTCACTATAACATTCTGAACCACATACATATGACACAACATAAAAAAAATGTGTTTATAATATAGATATTGAATGGAGAAAAGATTGACTTTGCTAATCAATAAGTGAGCTTAATAATGACTGGGTTTAATTTTAATATCTTAAGTTTAACTTAAAATTTTCTGAAAAAATTAACAAACAGCTCTCACAGTAAGTATGCGTTGGTACTAAAACTCTGTTGACTATGAAGTTACTTGACTGGCTTAATATAAAAGCGTATGTGGACTGATAGCTGGTTTTCTTTATAAAGGGCACATAAAGTTCCAAGGTTGTTCTTGAACTGCAGGAAACGAAAGCCTATTCAGGTGTCCTTTGAGATTTAGAGCTTGTTGAATGTTTATTTTTCTATCAATTCTGTTGGCATGATAACTATTCAATTTTAAATGAATATAAGTATTGACATGAATAATATTGAAAATCTGAAAATTAAGATAAGTGTGTGAATTTACTTGCAATGTATGTATGTTATGTATAATTTGTACATTTTGATCACATCTGAGGAGGCTTCAAAAAGTTCATGGAAAAATTAAATGAAAGGATAATGGAATTTCCCCACTAACTTTTTTAAAGCTCCATCTTATACGTTGTGTAATATAAAATGGATATTTCAAAACAATTGTGTAATCCATTTTTTGTAGGAAAAAACTTTTTTATTTAGGTAAAACTTAAGTTATTTATGAAAATCTAACCAATTTGTCACTGTTGTTGTTAGGTGCCATCAAGTAATTACTTACTCATAATGACTCTATGCATGACAGAATGAGACATTGCCCAGTTCTACGCCAACTTCACAATTGTCATTATGCTTGAGCCACTTGCTGCTGCCACTGTGCCAATCCATCTATTTGGGAATCTTCCTCTATTATCTGATCCTCCACTTTACCAAACATGATATCCTTCTCCAGCAACTGGTCCCTCCTGACAGTATGTCCAAACTATGAGAGACGAAGTCTGGCCATCCTGACTTCCAAGGAGCATTATGGCTATACTTTTTCCAACACAGATCTGTTTGTTCTTTTGGTAATCTATGGTAGTTTTAATATTCTCCTCCAACACCAGAGTTCAAATGCATCAATTCTTCTATGAACTTCCTTATTCATTGTCCAACTTTCACATGTGTATGAGGCTATTGAAAAAACAAGAGCATAAATAAGGCGAAACTTAGTCATAAAACTGACATCTTTGCTCTTGAACACTTTAAAGAGGTCTTGTACAGCAGGTCTGCCTAGTGCAATGTGTCATTTAATTTCTTGACTACTGCTTCCATGAATGTTAGTGGTTGATTTGAGCAAAATGAAGACTTTGACAACTTCAATCTTTTCTCAATTTATATGGTTGTTTTTTATTGGTCCAGTGGTGAAGATTTTTGTATAATTTCCATTGAGGTGTAACCCATACCGAAGGCTGTCATCTTTGATCTTCATCAGTAAGTATTTTAAGCCCCTTTACTTTCAGCAAGCAAGGTTGTATCATCAGCATATTGCAGGTTATTAATGAGTCTTTCTCCAATCCTGATGCCATGTTTTTCTTCATATAATCAAGTTTACAGAATGAATAAATATGGTGAAAGAATACAACCCTGGCACATATCTTTGCTAATTTTAAACCATTCAGTTCCCTTGTTTTGTTCAAACAATGGACTCCTGGTGTATGTACAGATTTCTCATGTTCACAATTAAACGTTCCAGAAAACTCATTCTCCACAATGTTGTCCATAACGTGTCATGATCTACACAATCAAAAGCATTTGCATAGTCAATAAAGCACAGGTAAGTATCTTATTTATATCCATTTCAGTACATGTTTCAGTTTACTGACCATTAAGACTTTTAATAGGTTTAGTGTAATAAAACTGCAAAGTCGTTTGAACTGCAAGGTCGGCAGTTCAAGCTCACCAGCCACTCCTAGAAAACCTTATACAGGGTCGCTATGGGTCGGAACTGACTCAACGGCACTTAACAACAACAACAAGTGTAATAAAATGCATGCTTTAAATATATCTACACTGATGTGATGCTGTAGGTAAGCACTGGACCACAAGGTCATTTAGAACTTCAAGGTTGGTTGTTCAAACCTCACCAATCCCTCCTTGGAAACCCTATACAGTGTCACTATGAGCTGGAACCAACTCAATGGCAATTAACAACAACAACAACATACTGGTGTAGTGCTATAGAATAAGAATTGGATGGCAAATCACTAAGTCAGAGGTTCAAGTCCAAGAGCTCCTTCTTGGAAACCCTACATAGATAGGGTTGCTATAAGTTGGAACCAACTTGATGGCTGTTAACAACAACAACATACTCAGACATCTACATATTCCATATTTATCCAATGTTGTTATGGCCAATTTTTTTGTGTCAATTTGGTTATGCTAGGGTGTCCAGCTGTTTGGTCAAATACTAGTCTAGATGCTATTATTATGAAGATATTTATGTGTGATTAATGTTTAAACCAGTTGAGGTTACCCTTCATAATGAGGTTGGGCCTTATCCAATCAATTGAATGGCATGGCATAAAACTGAATTTACCAAATAGAGAAAGATTCTGTTTCAAGATTGTAGCATGACAGTTGTCTTCTGGCTTACAAACCTCTTTAAAGTGTTAAGAAGCAAAGCTGTCACTTTGAGGACTAAGGTACACTTTACCAGCTCATGTTATTATCAATCATTATCAATCACCTCATACAAATACAAGCTGGACAATGAATAAGGAAGACTGAGGAACAATTAATTACTTTGAAAACTATGGTGTTGGTGAAGAATATTGGATAGACCATGGACTGCCAAAAAACAAACAAATCTGTCTTAGGAGGAGTATAGCCAGGACGTTCTTTAAAATCGTGTATGGTAAGATTTTATCTCATGTACTTAATATATGTTGTTAGGATGGACCAATCCATGGAGAAAAAAATCATGCTTGGTTGAGGGTCAGCAGAAAAAATGAAGACCATAAGTGAAATCATTTGACTAAGTGGCTGCAACAATGGACTCCATCATAGCAATACGTCTGAGGATAGCATAAGACAGGGCAGTGTTTCAATCTGCTCTAGGATAGAACCATCTTGATGGCACCTGAGATCAACAGACTTCAGATACAAGAAATTATTGAGTCTATTTTTCTGCACAATACACGTATTCAAAAGAAATTATATATACTGTATCCTTTGAAGATTGTTGTTGTTGTTGTTGTTGTTGTTGTTGTTGTCAGGTGCCATCGAGTCGGAACCGACTCATAGCAACCCCATGCACAGCACAACGAAATAATGTTCAATCCTGGGCCAACCTCACTACCACAGCCACACTTGAGTCCATCAATGATGCCACCTGGCTGATCCATCTCATTGGGGGTCTTCCTCTTTTTCTCTGACCTTCCACCCTACCCAGCATGGCATCCTTCTCCAACGATTGTTTCCTCCGGACAATATGTCCAAAGTAGGAGAGACGAAGTTTAGCCATCCTGGCCTCCAAGGAGCACTCTGGGTGCACTTCTTCCAAAACAGATCTATTGGTTCTTTTGACAGTCCATGGCACCCTCAGTATTCTCCTCCAACACCACAACTCAAAGGCATCAATTCTTCTACGATCCTCCTTATTCACTGTCCAGCTTTCGCATCCAT
>NW_006408539.1:20297936-20302061 GCF_000296735.1 Chrysochloris asiatica
GATGTAGTCTATTTGTTGTTAGGTGCTCAAATTGGTACCAACTCATAGCGACCCAATGTACAACAGAACAAAACACTGCCTGGTCCTGGGCCAGCCTCACAATATTTGCCATGCTTGAGTCCATTGATGCTGCCACTTTGCCAATCCATCTCACTGGGGGTTTTCCTCTTTTTTCTGACCCTCCACCTTACCAGGAGTCCAGAGTACATATGATAAGCATAATAAACATATGAAATAGTTATACAAAAATTGATATCCATTTGAAAAATCAATAAATTATTAAGGTGAAATGTGATTGAATTATATACTTTTGAGTAATTTCCAGATGAGAATTGCTGTTAAATGATGTACAGTTAGTTTCGGCTCATAGAGATCCTGTATATGGTTTCAAAAGGCTTCAAATGTTTTTGTGGGAACAGAATGCTTCATTGTTCTCCCTCAGAGAGCCCGGTGGGCTTGAACTGCTGACCTTTTCATGCAATCCAGTGCTTATCCTATGGAGCCACTGCACAACAAGGTGAGAATAGTAACTTTTATAAACGATACTTGACTCATAAACTCTATTGGGAACTCTGAACCTGAGTTGTCTAAAAACATTTTTAAAAAGACACTATTAAAGCAAAGGTACACATAGTTTATTGAAACTATGGCACAAGTGGTTTGGAATCAGTGGGAAAATCAAAGGTTTGTAGTGCAAACCAACCTGGCAGCTCCATGGAAGAAAAACTCTGATGAACTGTTTTCATAAAGACCAGCCAAGAAAATCTCAGGGAGCAATTCTATAATGCAACATATAGGATTGTGAGGAGTTGAGGGCCAAGCAGACAACAACTAACAAAAGCCAATATGCTATACAGAAAACATGTAACAGAAGAAATACTGCTGTATTTGGGTAGCAAAACGAGTAATTTTAGTGAAAATTCAGATTACTCAAATGAATCACAAAACATGTGGGATTATCATGGCCATTCAGAATTATTTCACATTAATATTATATACATACTGTAATTTATTATTCAATCCTGGAATAAGAAATGCTTGCAGGAAAAAAAAAAAAAATCTTTGCCTGTAACATCCTTTCACAGAATTTTAAAACTTTACAATTAACACTCAAAATTTCACCCCCACAAAGTAAATTTGAATTATTGCTGCACTTTTCCTTCTTTAAGCATTGTAAATTATAAAAACCCATAATAAGATTTTATGCTGCATTACTAATTCTCCTGCATGCATATAATTTAATAAATTATGCAAATGCTGCTGCTGCTAGTCATGATAAAATTTTACCAGTCATACTACAAATGAGGTGGAATACTACTGTCCCTTTGTTTATTGTTTTCAAATAGTTTGTGACATTTTCTTTCAGTCTCCTGAGATCATTCATAAGCCAATCCAACTCTTTTATCAACCAAACTCCTAGACAACTGTCACATTTTCTATAAAACATATTTCTAATTGATAAGCAGCAATAATGCCCAAATTATCATGAATACAGTGTTACACTGAGCTATTTGATACAATGATGTTTTGTACAATATTCTTTGTCTATGTTTATAAATTTACAGTATTAAAATCCAGTATTAACATGTCTAATTTGGATATCAGTAATAAAATTATATTTATCATAAAACACAGGAAGAATATCAAGTATTATTTTAAATATGAGAATCAATCTGTTCATTCTGCTCAAGTTCTGTGTTTTTAGGTAAAAGATTTTGGATGAAATTATCTTTTAAGGGGACTGTGTGCCTTTATGTCTCATTTTAAACAATATCAAAATTTTGCCATTTATAATTGAAAATTAATTTATGGCTCATAATTTGTGCTGAAAACAAGCAGGTTTAGACCACTGTTTTTTTTTTTTTTTTCTATTTGTAAGGTTTATCTAGATAATAATTTATGCCCAACTAGATCGAGAAATAAGTAGTATTGAAAACATTAAGGTTATGAGTGTATCATTGCAATATATTTAAAATTAATGTGTTTACATAGATAATATATGAGCTGTTCTATTAATATATTTTGATTAGTTTTGGTAAATGCATAAATATATAATATTGCAAAAATGAAAGTTGGGAGGGCATAATTGCAATGTCAAAAATTAGCATATTTACATAGAAAATCTATGAGGTGTGCTGTGTATATTTGCATTAACCTAACCCATCCATTGCTACCACATGACTTCTGACTCATAGCGATCCTATGTAGGGTTTCTGAGTCTGTCATTCTTAACGGGAGCAGAAAGTAACATCTTTCTTCCATGGAGTGACTGGTGGGTTTGTATTGAATATTTTTATTACGTTCACTAAATGCATAAGCATATAACATAAATTAAATTAAATTTGATGGCTCTATATGCAATCCATATTATTAATATTGTCATTGACTCTTTGGAAACATACATAATTCACTTGATTTTCATGAGTAGAGGACAAAAGCTGTGTTCATGTGGTGGTGGTGGTTATGTGCCGTGGAGTCAGTTCCAAACTCATTGCCACCCTGTATAGGGTTTCCGAGACTGTGAATCTTTATGGTAGTAGAAAGCCTCATCTTTTTCCTGTAGAGTGACTGGCAGATTTAAACAGTTAACCTTGTAGTTAGCAGCCCAACTTGTAACCCACTATGATTCCAGAGCTCTTCTGTGTCCCTATAGACATATTAATAATGTAAAAAAAATCAATCTACATAATTGGAAAATATCATGTGATATTTTCAAATAGTTTCCTAGTTTGTGCTATTATTTGCATGGCCATAGAGTTGATAGTGATTCGGTCACCCTATAGGACAGAACTGCACGGCACCATAGATTGAGTGTAATTTAGCTAATTAATTCATCTAAATATTGAGGATAGAGACCAATATTCTTATAAAAACACCTGAAATTATGCTCATTAAACAAGTAGTAAGTGACATTTTTGATAGACACATCAGAGAAATAATAATGAACAGAATATGTAAGAAAATACGGGTTTTCCTTTTTCCCTTGGAATCATACATGTTGTATTTTTATGTGTGTAAGTTTCATATATATAAGTACATCAATGTAATGATCAATTGTCATTTCTGATACTTTCCTTAAGTGCTGGTGCTGAAAAAGCATGCATTTTTGCCATGGATATCTTAGAACCATACTTGTATCTATTTCCTGTTTTATAAGTCCTCATATTTTCTAAGTGATTTAGACAAATTAAATGAAAGTAAAGAATTGAAACATTACTCCACCACATGAGGTTTTCGGTGGAAAAATTTTACCTTGTTTACCTGAAACATATGGATTTTATTAACATACTGAGGTATCTTGGTTCAGGGAACTCTACTTGACCTCTTCTCCTATTGTTTTGGACAGGAATTATATCCAATACATCAGCTGTAATGTCAAAATGATGAATTTCTGGCAGCAGCCGTGTGTTCTTCCAGGGGAAAACCGTTTACTTTTTCAACTGTCAGCTCCTCTATAATTCTAAATATTGAGATGACATTTTCAGAAACAATACCAACATGTGGTTAATACGCATGACAATGGCTCCCTAAATCCACCGGAAGCGTGAATATACTGGATGAAGGAAATCGGCCTGTTTGTTTCTAACATAGCATACTAATGAATGAATTCAAAATTAGTTCAGCATTGAAAACTAGTATGTTTTGATCACCATTTCCAGTGCTAAAATTTTCTTAGGGTCATTTGAAAGGACAAAAACATAACTCTTTCAGTGAAGCCTGAAGCCAGTAAACCACTCTTGTGGCAACATTCTCTCCTTGCTTTATTAAGTCCTTGCATTTATCCTTGGTCACAGATTATGGCTCTGCTTCTTGATAGGACTCACTGCTCATAGACCAGCCTCCAAAATTCCTGAAATGAGCTAGTTATCTACTCCACATAGGAAAAGGCCTATTCAACAACCACTACCCACAAAACTTTTCATTTCTATCCTCTTAAACAGACTAATGTCTATTCCTTACTTTAGGGTTTTGTAGACCTGCACCTTTCCTCCCATCCCTCACCTGTGGTACAATCACATCATCCCTCCTTCAGATTTCAGCACAACGTCATTGCTGGTCTTTGTCCACACCACCTACTTCTTCCTATCACTTTTCATGAATACAATAATACATGATGGTAGTTAT
>NW_006408539.1:20302696-20325374 GCF_000296735.1 Chrysochloris asiatica
TTTCCAAGGACCAACTGGTGGATTTGAACTGCTGACCTTGTGGTTTGCAGTCCAGTGCTGACCCTACAGTGCCATACCAGGAGTCTTTAGCTAGCTATCTAATGTTTGTGGTGCCTTAAATTTATCTGATATGGCTTTTTAATTCAAAGTTTTAATTTCTACAAAGTGATTGGCTGGAACCATGCAAATAAACTATATAGGACTCTGAGGGATTGGTTAGTTTTACCCTGCAGCTAAGTTTATAAAAGGAGACATCTTAGAAGATCTCAGGACCATCAAGAAGGAAGAACATGAGTGAGCCATGAGATGTCAAGATACAATGACAAAAAGGAATGGCAGACACGACAGCAGAGGCAACAGCAGAGGCCGTAGCGTGGAGAGACAGACCAGCTTCCAGTTCTAGGCCTAGGGACAGAATAAAGCTGAGAACCTATAGGCAGGAGACTGGCTTGCAGAATGTGCCCTTTAGACATTTACGGCCAGGTTAAAAGAGCTTTGTAACACTTGTCCAAGCAGGATAGAGGCAGAGGGATCACATAGCTGAGAGGCTGAAGACAGGAGTGAGACGCCCCTGCAGTATGGCAGACAAGAGGCATACCTGACTGGAGAACTGATGCTTCCTGAGTTGGTTTTGATCCTGAATAGTACCCTGTTCATATGCCTAATAAACCCCAGAATCGTGAGTATTGATGAGTTCTGTGCAGCCATTGCAGTGGATTATTGGACCCAGAAACAAAGCAAAGAGCGCAGTGGGAGGGATGGCTGGTGGCAGGATAGGATAATGAATGAAGGTTGTAGGGTAGAAACATATCTGACTTCAGCTTCATAGGAACCAGCCTTGGGCAGATTTTCAGTTTGATTCTCTTTTACCTTTTGAAGCCAAGGGAAGTCCGACATGGCTCACAAAAGGTCGATTTGAACCACAAGGTCAGTGGTTCAAACTCACCATCTGCTCTTTGGAAACCTTATACAGGGTTGCTATGAGTTGGAACCAACTTGATGGTACTTACCAACAACAACATATATTTCTATATTAATATTCATTTCTCTGTTTACATTATACAGTATATGTGCACAGGGGCCCTCACTGTCTTCATCCTTCTCTTCTGTGTCTTTAACAAAACACTAGGCACATAGTAAAACACCTACTTGAGTAACTGAATCTCCTGATTCTTTGGATTGGGAAACCAAACCTAATCTGTTTTAGAAGTAACAGAAAATGTGATAAACTATTTTGGAATCTTTAAGATTTGTAATCTAACACTCTTCACTAATGTGTGTGTCATCCTTGTGCAGGGTCCTTGCGATCCTTCCAATTCTTGGATATGTGTTGCAGAAGCAAATATGGAGTTTAACACTCTTGATAAGCATTTGGAGTCCTGATGTCGTGCAGTAGACTAATGCGCTGGACCACAAAGTCAGTTTGATCAGCAAGGGTGGCAGTTCAAGCTCACCAATCACTCCTCAGAAACCCTATACAGGGTTGCTATGGGTCGGAACTGAATCGAAGGCACACAACAAAGAAAACAACAACAATGAGTATTTACCTACTTACAATTAAGTTCAACACTTTGTTTCCTATAGAAAATTCTTTGTCATTCATAGGTGAAACAGTAGCAGTCATTTAAAAATATATGCTGTGGTTATCCCTTAATATACTACTTAAAGAGCAAAAATTATTTGCTAATGCACTAAGTTTCAATAACATCATGTGACCATCTTCAGATCTTGTTATAACTATCTTCACACATCTAGCATCCACTGCAATGGCCTCTTTTGATTCACACAAACACATCATGCATATATGCATGTTTTCTGCATTGTTGTACTACAGGGGCAGTGCATTCTGACTTAGCTCAGCTGTCATGTTGTGGGTAGCAAACCTCACTTTTACAGTGAGCATGATGTATAGACTTCTAAAATCATTTGGAATGTTTCTAAATTCTGCCTCTGAACTTTAATTCATGTTCTCTGAGGCTTTCAAATAATTGGATGTATGCTAATGAACCTGAAATTTAAAATAGGTGTGGGAGATGATAGCAAGGCACTGCCAGAAAAAAATGTAATTTTAGTCTTCACGAGCAGAGTTGCAACAGCACTTCTAACACCACTGTCAAAAACACGACAGATGTGTGAGTTGGCAATGCTGTGGTATTCTTACAACGTTGTCCCTGTTGACAGTGAAAAATAAGAGGAGAAAGGGAAGGTCTAGGGAGGGAAGCTATCTATTATTTGGCCTTTAAGTTTGGAAATTGTGTTGGTTCCTATGCTACTTTATTAAATGATAGTGTCACAGCGGGGTTAAGCATTAGACTGCTAGCCACAGGGTCAGCAGTCAAACCCACCAACTACTCCAGGAGAAAGATGAGATTAAATGCTCTCGTGTGTATTTATAGTCTTGTAAACACCAAGGAAGTAAGGTGACTCAGTAGTATAGACACTGGACTGTGAACCCCAGGCTCAGTGGTTCAAGTTCATCAGCCACTCTATAGGAGAAAGATGAGGGTTTCTGCTCCCACAGAGATTTACAGCCTCCTAGCGTAGTGGTTACGAGTCAGGCTGCCAACCTCAAGGTCAGCAGTTCGAAACTACCAGCGGTTCCATGGGAGGAAGATGAGGCATTCTGCTCCAGTAAAGATTTACAGCTTCGGAAACCCTGTGCAGGGTCACTATGATTCGGAACTGACTCCATGTCGGGGACTGACCTCGACATAGTTGTGTTGTTCATGAGTTTTTGGTTCACGAGGAGGGGAGACGCAGCAGCGATAGGGATAGCAAAAGAATACACAGACAGACAGAAGGCGGGGAACAATGAGGCACCCCAAAACCAGGGTAGATGCATCACTGGTGGGCAGACTTGGGACTACAGGCATCGTGGCCTCTGAAGGCAGCAACTCACTGCCCTGCAATCTTTACTGCATGCCCTCCAAGCCGTAATGCACACTTGGGCAGGCCTGCATCTCGGTTTTATTTAGGGGAGGAGCTTCACACCATGCTGGGAGGGACTAAGACAAGGTTCAGCTAACATCACTAATTTTCCAGACATTCAGGTAACTTTACATCGTACTTCGCTGGTTCGAATCCCAGGCCCACAACTTGGTTTCTCAGGCTCAATTAACATATCTATAGCCCCTGAGCTCAGTTGGGGCAAGGTGAAAGGGAAGGACAAAAGGCTTGGGCGGAGTCCCACTGTTTTGGCTTCCTGAGCCAGGTTGTCAGGAAGACGCGAGATGCCCAAGTGAATGGGCTGCACCTGGAAAAGGATTAGGGAGGATGTTTTTTTTTTTTGTCTATAGAACAAAGAACTGGGAAGTAGCTAAGCTATTTTCAGTTAATCCTTTGGAGAAAGGCTTGACCTTTGAAACCTTTACAGTCTTTGGCTTTAGGAAATTACTACATTTATCTGTGGACATTAAGAGCTCATATTTGGAACTAAATAAAAAACATAACTGAACACTAAGATGAAAAACAATTTGCCATGACTGCCAGTGGCCAGAATTTGTTCCTCAGAGCCTGCGGCCTGTATAGTCGACACGGTCTGCAACAACTCCACGGTACTTAACAACAACAAAGCCACTATGAGTTGGAACCAATTTGATGACACTTAACAAACACTAAGGAGCAGTTCTACTCTGTTCTGTAGGGTTGCTATGAGTCAGAATCAACTCAATAGCAGTGCAGTTGGGGTTTAAGTTTTCATAAGAGGAGCTCTGGTGATAGGTTAGGTGCTCAGCTGCTATCTTCTGAATGGTTAGCACTGAAAACCTTATGAATAGCAGTGGAACATTTTCAGATATAGTGCCAGAAGATAAACCCCTCAAGTTGGAAGGCATCTAAAATACCACTAGGTAGGATTTGCCTCCTCAAAGTAGAGTTGACCTTACTGACATGAATGGAGAGAAGCATTCAGGACCTTTGTTTGCTGAAGGGTCACAACGTAAAATAAGAAGAAACTGCTGCAAGCATCCATTAATGATCAGACTGTGGAATGTATGAGCTAGAAATATTGCTGTTGTTATGTGTTGTAGAGTCGGTTCTGACTCATAGAGACCCTGTACAGGGTTTCCGAGGCTGTAAATCTTTATGGGAGCAGAAAGCCTAATCCTCCCACAGAACAGCTGGTAGTTTCAAACTGCTGACCCTGAGGTTAGCAGTTCAATTCATAACCACTATGCTACCAGAGCTCCTTAGAAGCCATCAAAAATGAAATGGAATACATAAAAATCGATATACTAGTCATTAGTGATCTGAAATAGATATTGATCATTTAAAAACAGACATTCATAAAGTGTATTATACTGGAAACAAAAAATTGAAGAGGAATGGTGTCACATTCATCATCAAAAAATCATTTCAATATATATCTTGAAATACAATGATTTTGTGAAAGGACAGTATTCATAGGTATACAAGGAAGAACAGTTAATGCCACTATTATTCAAAAATTTCCACCAACTACTAAAGCAACTGATGACAAAATTGAAGAATTCTACCAATGTCTTTGTCTTCAGTCTGAAATTGATCAAACATGCAATCAAGATGCATTACTAATTACTGGTAATTAGAATGCTAAAGTTGGAAACAAAGGAAAGACGCTTAGTTAGAAAGTATGGCCTTAATGATAGAATGCATGCCAGAGATCTCATGATAGAATTTTGTAAGACCAATTACTTATTCATTGCAAATAACTTTTTTTCAACAACATAAACAGTAACTATATACATGGACTTCACCAGTTGGAATGCACAACAATCAAATTGACTACATCTGTTGGAAGAGATGATGGACAAGCTCAATATTGTCAGCCAAACAAGGTCAGGGATTGATTGTGGAACAGACTATCAATTGCTCATTGAAGAATAATAAAACAAATTGTAAGCCAAAATATGACCTTGAATAAATTCCACCTAAATTTAGAGAGCAGATTTGACACATTAGACAGTAATGACAGAAGAGTTGTGGGATGACATCAAGAATATCATATAGGAAGACAGCAAAAGGTCATTAAAGAGACAGGAAAGAAAAAAAGAAAGAGCATAGGGGAACTAAAGTGAGAAAGAAAGGATGAGGTAAAGCAGCACCTCTGAACAGAAAATTTCAAAGGGCAACACCAGAAGACAAAATAAGGTATTATAATAAAATGTGCAAAGACCTGGAGTGAGAAAACCAAAAGGGAAGGACACATTCAGCATTTCTCTAGCTGAAAGAATGGAAGAAAACATTTCAGCCTCTACTGTGAAAATATTGAAAGCATCAAAAGAATAGGGATGGACTATATAGTCACTGTACCAAAAAGGAGAGGTTCAGCCATTTCAAAGGCAGTGATCTGATCAAGAACCAATGTACTGAAGAAAGAAGTCTAAGGTGCGCTGAAGACATTGACTAAAAGCAAAACTCCAGGAATTGACAGAATACAACCTGAAATGTTTCAACGAACAGATGCAGAACTGGAGGTGCTCACTCGATTATATCAAAGAAACTTGGAAGACAGCTACATGGACAACCTATTGGAAAAGATACAGATTTTTGCCCATTCTAAAACAAGGTGACCCAATGGAATGCAGAGGTCATTGAACAATATCATTAATGTCAAATGCAAGTAAAATTTTGCTGAAGACAATTTAAATGGTTTTGGATTCAGAAGAGAACATGGAACTTTAAGTACTTACTGATGAAAATCAAAGATCACACTCCTCAGGATGGAGTACATCTCAATGTAAAGAAACTGAAAATCCTCACCAGTGGATCTGCTACAAAAAGACTTCATTAAAGTGTGAGGATCCTGCTCCTGATCAACAAAAAGGTATTGCAGCTACCCCCAAGTGGCGCTGAATAAAGTCCTGCTTAAGCTTCAGGTCTCCTGAAAGCTTATGTCTTTATTACACCAAGAAACCCTCCCCCTGGTATTGTCAGGTTTCAGGAAAATCTCCATAACCCCACCCATTGGAAGCTCACCAGAATTGTACCTGGGACAGCACTCTTAAATAAGCCAGTCTGTAAAGGATGGGCAGGCTCTTGGTCTCTAGGTGACTTTGAGTTCCCCCTCCCAGGTTTACTCTCAATAAACCTGCCTGCTGTTGAAGCCAAGTTTCTCTCCTCATCTCTTTCTTTCTTATTTCTTACATATTGGCATTCAATGTGGGGCAGCTTCAAAGACATGTTGTTGATCAGTAGCAGGGTCCTTCATCCCAGACTCCTGATGTTAAGGGGATAACAGAAGACATGTCTCTTTGACTACTTCCTGCTGATTTATGGCCATAGATGGGGTGAGTCTGCAACAGACTAGCGGTTGCCACTGGATATTTTGCAATGGCAGTGAGTCAGCCGGCAAGAAATCTTTGGAAAGAGCTTAATATACAAGACAGGAATACAGCTCCTAGGCAAAGTAGGAGTAGAGGTCCTAAGAAGGGGAATAACCAAGGGAGTGTATTTTGGGTGAGCCAGGAGCTTGGAGAATTGTTGGAATTCAGCTTGCTGCTTTTTCTTTAATCTCTTTATACCATCTCTGACTAGGCCTGATTTGCTCACAAAAAAAACAGCATTCCTCACTGAGAAATATGAAAGTGCCTCCCTTTTTGGCTGTAAGTCAGTCTAGGACTCTTAGATTTTGGAGAACTACTCTGCTAGGGAGTCAATCGGATCTTGAATTTGGGATAGCTATAGGGATATTTCATCCAAACTTTCTTGTAGGGCGGAGGATAGAGTGGCTGAGACTGAAATTCCTTCTACTCCAGTTCTTATGCCTGCTGTGATTCCTAGGCCGACAAGTAGGGGGTAAGTTATAAGGCACATGTGTTTCGGCTCAAGAAGAGAAAAGGGCAGAGAAAGAAAGGTACCTCCAGTGAAAAATTCACCTATAGATGCTGACCTAAACCCATAACCCTATCAAGGAACACAAAACTCTCAACCCAGCCTCCCCCAACCCCCGAAGTGTTTCCAGTGTGGAGATGAAGGCCACTGGGTAAAACAATGCCCTAACCCTAAGCCTCTTACAAAGCTGTTCCAACGTGTGGACAATGGGGGCATTGGAAAGTGGACTATCCCACACAGAGGCCACCCCTCAAAGCAGAGTCCCTCCGGGGAAACCCCCTGAAAACAGCCTGGCATCCTTCTTGCCATTAACCAAACAATGATGTGGCCCAGTGTCTCACAGCCTCCCATGTCCTCCTGAGTTCTGGGTAAAGGGAGTGTCACTGGAAAGACAATCTCTTTCCTACTTGACATGGGGGCCAGCCTATCTATTCTAACTGAATTTGCTGGGCTGCTTTCTCCTTCACCGACTACAGTAATAGGTATGGAAGGACTCCTAGAAACCCCCCTCCAAACACCCTCAGTGTTCTGCAATTTCCAAGGGCTAGCATTTACTTATTCCTCCTGGTGTTACAACATTGCCCTACCCCCTTGCTAGGACGAGATAGCCTACAAAAATTAGGACCCACCCTATATTTCACTCAACTAAACCCCTCTCGCCTCTATATCTTATTTTGCAACTCCCAAATATGTCCGCACACCATAGAACCCCCATTACCTGGGGTCAACCTTGCAATTTGGGACACCAACACCCCAGTAATAGCAGCACATCATTCCCCTTGCTGAGAGATCCTCAAGCTTATATATCTGTTTCCCAGTACCCTATATCTCCCAAGGCCCTATATGGCTTGAAACCCATTATTACCCGCCTCCTAAAAGCCCATCTCCTTATCCCTATAACTCCTCCCATTATACCCCCATTTTACCTGTGAAAAACCCGATGGAACCTTTAGACTAGTTCAGCTGAATCTTTGCAGCCATAATCCCCACTCACCCAGTCCTAAATATTAGAGCCATGTCAAAAAGCCACCCGTTTTCCTAAGACCCTTTGAATTGGTCTATGGTGGCCCTCTACCCCATTCTTACCCCTCAAAAAGCCTTACCTACAACCATCCCCCATCCACTCATTAACCTGCTTTTGTACATAGTCTAGTCAATCCTGTGGAAACAGGCCAACGACCACCTGTCAACCCCCAACCTCACCTCCTAACAGCCCTTATCCCTGGAGACCAAGTTCTCCTGAAAACAAAAAACCCTTCCCCTTTACAACCAAACTAGGAAGGTCCTTATACAGTTATCTTAGTCATACCTACTGCAGCCAAACTCAGGAAAAATCCCATGGTATCATTTAGCCTTCCTGAAGAAACGATTGATCTTGTTCCCAGGACCATCTCAACCATCTCCAGTCAACTGACAAATGATCTGACCAGTCACCGTCATCAGGGCATTAATATTGCTGATGGCTTTCACCAGCTATATAATTTTCTGCATCTTGTACACCATCTACATCTCCAACCCAGCCTGCTGGCTAATTCCAAACTTAGGAGCCACCATAGGAATCCTTGTTCTCTGTTTTATTCTATTTATATTTTTTCTCCTGACTTCCCTGAACACTACATGAGTTTCACAATTCCCTAATTTACAACCTTTATCAGTGATCTCTTATCTGACCCTGGTGCATACCAGACTATCCCTTTCTCACTCCTGACTCATTTTCTCAACAGGTCCAGGAATTATGGCTCCAAGGCACCTTTCTCTACTACACCCCCATCCAAATCTCCTTCTTCTCAACCTCTTTACTCTTCATCTTGTTCCAACCAAATCTCACCCTTCACCAATTCAACATTTAATAGACCTCTCAGCCTCCCTCCTATACCAAGCTCTACCACAACAAATAAATGATTTATGCTGAATCTGTTTAACCTCTACCTCATCACTTTTTCAGCCACTCCAGTCCCCTTACGAACATGAGTAGAAACCAAAGCCTCCCTACCTTTCTCAAAACCCCCAAAAGTTCCAATATTCTTCTCTAAATGGATCATCACAAACATGCCAGAAGAAGCTGAAAATATCCTACAGGGTTATCCAAACATTCATCCCACCCCTCTGGTACCCCACGACACCCACCACAGGACCAATAGGAAAGGCCCAAGATCTAACAACCCACCCTGTCTTGTGTATTACCCAACCCAGTTTTTTATCAGACTCTCCTGTAGGAAATTTCAAAACCCCTTGCACACAACCCTAAAACTCCCACCACCCACATATGTAAACTTAAGGAGCTCTAGTAGCGTAGTGGTTACGAATTGGGCTGCGAACCTCAAGGTCAGCAGTTCGAAACTACCAGCTGCACTGTGGGAGAAAGATGAGGCATTCTGCTCCCGTAAAGATTTACAGCCTTGGAAACCCTGTTCAGGGTCGCTATGGGTCAAAACCTACTCGATGGCACTTAACAACAACAATAAAATAGTGCCACAACAGGAGCCCCCAAAGTTTCTAACTTGAAACAATCCCTCTTCAACCACTTCCCATCAGTCACTTATCCCCTAAGACATTCTCACCCCTCTCATATTACACCACCAGTAGGATCTACAACAACTTTACAATACTGTGACTCCAGACACCCCAAATCCACTGACTATCCACTATTCAACATATGCCTCAAGGCAATAGGCCCCCAAATCAGAAGAGACTGTCACATGTTAACCATTAATAACAGTCGACTGTTTATGCTTACTCAAACCCACAGATTAACACCAGAAGCAAGCCACAACTACAGCCTCGCCAACTCCATCCTCCTACAACCCTTCCTTCAGAGAAGCCCACTTAACAACTTCCCAAATCCAAGGATGTATTAACTCTCACCAAGAAGTATTTTTCCTATGTGGAAAGAACCTTTACATTTGCCTACCTACTAATTGGACTGGTACAATGTACCCTAGCATACATATCCCCACCAATTCTTTTGAAGACCAACCTATATTAGTCCCAATAAACACCCCCTTGAGCCAAAACACATGTGCCTTATAACTTATCCCCCTATTTGTTGGCCTAGGAATTGCAGCAGGCATAAGAACTAGAGCAGAAGGAATTTCAGTCTCAGCCACTCTATCCTCCTCCTTACCAGAAAGTGTGGACGAAATATTCTTAAAGCTATACCAAATTTAAGATCCAATTGACTCCCTAGCAGGAGTAGTTCTTCAAAATCGAAGAGCCCTAGACTTACTTATAGCCAAAAAAAGGGAGGCACCTTCATATTTCTCAACAAAGAATGCTGTTGTTTTTTATGAACAAATCAGGCTTAGTCCGAGATGGTATAAAGAGATTAAAAGAAAAAGGAGCAAGGCTGAATTCCAACAATTCTCCAAGCTCGTGGCTCACCCAAAATATCCTCCCTTGGTTATTCCCCTTCTTAGGACCTCTACTCCTCCTTTGCCTGGGAGCTATATTCCTGACTTATATAATAAATTATTTCCAAAGATTTCTTGGAAATCTCACTGCCATTGTGAAAGATCAGGTGGCAACAGCTCTTCTGTTGCAGACTCGTCCCATCTATGCCCATAAATCAGCATGAAGTAGTCAAAGAGACATGTCTGCCATTATCCCCTTAACATCAAGAGTCTGTGATGAAGGATCCTGCTCCTGATCCATAATATGGCATTGAAGCTGCCCCCAAGTGGCACCAAATAAAGTCCTGCTTAATTTTCCAGTCTCCTGAAAGCTTAAGTAATGAAACATCAAGACCCTGCCCCCTGTTGTTTCTGGTTTTAGGAAAATGTCTATAACCTCGCCCATTGGAAGCTCTCCAGAGCTGTACCCGGGACCACACCCTTAAATACTCTAGTCTATAAGGAATGGGCAGGCTCTTGGTCTTTTTTGTTGACTTTGAGTGCCCCCTACCAGGTTTACTCTCAATAAATCTGCCTGCTGTTGAAGACTAGTTTCTCTCCTAGACTCTTTCTTTCTTATTTCTTCCCAAGTGTTAAATAGCAAAGATGGTAGTTTGAGGACTAAGGTGGCCCTGACCCAAAAAGTCAATACATTTGAATTATGGCATCAGCAAAGAATATTCAAAGCACCGTGGACTGCAAAAAGAACAAACAAATCTGTTTGGAATAAGTATAGTTATCATGCTACGCAGAAGCAAGAATGATGAGAATTCACTTCTTGTACTTTTGCCATGTTATCAGATAGACCAGTCCATGGAGAAGGACATCATGTTTAATAAAGTGGAAGGTCTGTGAAAAAGTGGAAGACTCTTAACGAGAGGGATTGACACCGTGCCAGCAATAATGGGCCTAAATATAACAACCAGTGTGAGGTTGGCACAGGATGGAGCAGTGTTTTGTTTTGTTTTACACAGGGTCTCTCCGAGTTAGATCTGATGTGACGGTACCTAACAACATCAACAGTCTAAGGGATTCACCAATTAAATCACAGGCAAAGAGTTTGGGTTCATATTGCTCAAGGATGTGCAATACCCACTTACTCATTCATTGAATTCTCAAAGCAATGTTATAACACCAATGTGACCATACTTCTTTGTGCCAACATCTACTTAATTAATTCAGATATTTTCTGCTTGCCATGGTCTATAGTTTGAAAAATGTATATAAAGTGGTTTTACACCATCAACCTTTCAGTTAATGGTAAAGGGCTTAACTGATTGTGCTGCCTGGGGACTCCTCTTTTATCTCCCAGGGTCCAATGGTTCATGTTATGAAGTTGATGTGGCTAGGCTGTGATTCTCAATTGTTTGGCAGGTCCTCTTCCATGATGTAATAACGTTCCATTTTTTAATCTAATGGAGTAGCTGCTCATTGGAAAGGGGGGATTTCTTTTCGGGTGTTGCCTACTTCAAGTGTATAAATGAAGTCTGCAAAGATTTCTCTCTTTCTCAGTCCTGAACTAGTTTGTCACCGGACCTCTGATTCTTGGTACAACAGGCTGCAGAAGTTTCTAGCCTATAGCCTGACCTGCAGATCTGGAACTCTCCAATTTCCATAACCCCACAAGCCAGCAAAGGCCCTCAGCCTTCCACCTGGTCTGCAGATCTTACATCCTCTGTGAGTCACCAGAATTCTTCAGTGTGCTGCTGGAACCAGAGTTTTGGAACTTTCCAGTCCCAACAACTGCATTAATGTGTTTTCCTTTTAAATACATTTCCCTGTATTTATATATATGTTTCATTGGTTTTGGTCCTCTAGAGAACTCACTCTCCTCTAGAGAGTGTATGAAATAGGAATTGAGATGGCTTCATAACTTGAAGTCATTTTATTCTTACAAGTAGTCTCAACATACAGAGCTTGGCTTTCAGTGACGAAGTTTAAAATTTTGACCGTGATTTCTTAATAATAACTGCCTAAGTCTGAGGTTGAGTTGTAATTTTGATCCAAGATGAGTTGGTTAAAACCTACGCTTCTAATTTTCAAACTGTATCTTGGATGAACTAGAAGTATAATTTAGTTTCTCTCTGCTTTGAAGCCTTTACACACACACAAAGTGCTCTTTCTAATATCTTGCCCTAAACACAGTTTTGTCTCTGAGCATCTTGTGGGATCAACTTTTCATGGATTCAGTACTAAATGAGTCAGAGAGTACAGATGCTGAGCATCCTCAATGATGCCAAATGGATTGGTACCTACTTAACCTTGTTGTTTTAAGATGCTGTCAAGTTGATTTCAACTCATCACCATCCTATGTACAACAGATTGAAACACTACCCAGTCCAATGCCAATCTCACAATGGTTATGTTTGAGACCACTGTTGCTGCCACTGTGTCAATCCACGTGTTTGAAGGTCTTCCCCTTTTTTGCTGACCTGCCACTTTACCAACCATAATGTCCTTCTCCAGAGACTGGTGCCTTTTGATTAAAGGCTCATCATACTTGAGACAAAGTCTTTCTATCCTTCTAACAAGCATTCTCACTGTATTGTTTCCAAAACAAATTTGTTCATTCTTCTGGCACTACATAGTATATTCTATGTTCTTCATCAACAACATGATTCAGTTATACCCACTTATTACTAACCATGGGTAGAATATCTGCATATGCTTTGTTCTATATTGTAGGTGAGAAAATTTGTATGCTTACTGACTACTGGGAACTACCTTCACTATCTCCCAGCCTCAGTGTTGTAATAATAACAATAAGAAATGTTATGAAACTATCATTTGGTTTGTTTTAAGCTTTCTCCATCCTAAGTGTAAGTGGAAGTGCATCTACAAATTTGCAACTTTACTTTTATGTCCAATTAAAAAAAAATTTATGTCCATTCGGTTTAAAACACTTTTAATATTTATGATGATTACCATTTTTCTTTTACTTATTTTTTATTTAGAAGTGTATAGTTTTGTTTTGCTTTTTACAAATATTGGTAGATTTTATTTGTGGCTTCATTTTTTATTTTTAATATGATCTTAATCAGAGCATACACTGGATTCTTTCAAGTTTCAGCATTTCTTAAGACTTGTTTTATAAACCAAAATAAGTAGTTGCAATTATTGCAACAGAACTTGAGGAAAGGACCCCTGGTAGCACAGTGGTTAAGCACTCAGCTGCTAAACAAAAGGTAAGTGGTTCAAACATACCAGCATGTCAGGAAGAGACACATGTGGTGATCTGCTTCTGAAAAGACATACAGCTTCTGAGCTGATCTACTGTCTTGTAGGGTTCCTATAAAGGGTTGCTATAATTAAGAAAGAACTCAGCGATGGTAGATTTTTAGGTATTTGTTACTTGGGGGGACACATAAAATCTTTGTTGTTGTTGTTGTTGTTGTTATGTACCGGTGAGTCAGTTCCAACCCATAGCCATCCTGTATAGGATTTCCTAGGAGTGCCTGGTGGGTTTGGACTGCCAACCTATGTTTTGCAGTCCAGTATTTATCCTACAGCACCACATCAGGACTTTTGTACAATCTGCAGTAGCCAGATTGTTAATTAGATCAAGTTGTTAATATTGTCATTATCATTCGGTTCCATCAAGTCCATTTCTACTTATAGCTGCCTCATGTGACAGAGTAGAATAGACTACTAGCCACAAGGTTGGCTGTTCAAACCCACCAGCTGCTCCTTGGAAACCCTATACAGAGCTACTATGAGTCAGAACTGACTTGATGGCAACAACAATTCTCAGAGGACCCGATGACCAGGCCTTTTTCTTGTCTAGCTGCTGCTAAGTTTGATCTGTCCACCTTTTGGTTAGGAGCCAAACACTTACCTGTTGCTACACCAGGGTTCATTGTAACTTGTTGATATGTTTTCCATACATTTACTGGAGTCCTGGTGTGGTGCTGTGGGTTAATGCACCAGACTGCAAAGCCGTTTGAACTTCAAGGTCGGTGGTTCAAGCTCACCAGCTGCTCCTTGGAAACCCTATATAGGGTCGCTATGGGTCAGAATCGACTTGGTGGCACTTGACAACAACAACAACATACATTTACTGCTCTACGGAATAAAATTAGGGGATTTTGGTAAGGAATAACAGAAATCATTAAGAAGCTAGACAGGTGCTTTAACCACATTTGCATGTTCTGCATGAATGACTGTGACGTTAAGTACTCTTAGGAATTCACTATCTTCATATCATTGTTGCTAAGGGCTGTGGAGTCACTTCCAACTAATAGAGACCCTAACTATTTAGAGTTTCCACAGCTTTAAATCTTTGTGGAAGCAGAAAGTGTCATCTTTCTCCCTCAGAGTGACTGGTGGGCTTGAACTGCTGACCTTATGGCTTGCAGCCCAATTCTTAGCCTATGGAGTCATCATGTTCCCTCATAAGCATATAGTCATTTACAAATGTAGCAGATGCCCAAAGCACTTTTTCTTTGTTGGCTTCACATGCGAATAACTGTCAAATATTTAGTTGGTCATAGTTTTTGAAATGATTCTAACTGGACTTTTTGCTCTAGCAATGTGCATCTCTTTCAGCTCGACAGTCTGAACCTTTGCCATCTAGTCGAGTAAGCTCACTGCCTTTGTATGGCAAAGTTCCTGTATTGGTTCCCATTATAGCGACAGTTTCACAACTAAGGCTTATAACTGATTCAATATCAGATACAGAAGAAATTGGATTTTTAACCCTGAAAATGTTCCAAATTACAGACTCCCTGGCAACTTGTTTTATAAGCCACAGAAAGAGTCTCTCCCTTGGCCTTGTGGCATTTCCAGTTAGCTCTGTTTGGTGATAGGAAAGCTTCTGTCTCATCTGATCTCTCACTGATAGAATTTTGCTGAACACAGCAGGAAAGACCCAGTATATACTACGATTCTGGGTTTTCCATATGCTTTCCTGTTCCCTAACTACCTTAGGAATCATGAAGTCTGTCTTCCAAAGTACCGAAGATAACAGTTTAACCTCATATTTTACCACTTAGAAAGAATGGTCAGTGGTTTTTGAGCTTGCAAAATCATATTCCTTAGTATTTGTATTCTCGGTTATTCCAGTTAGCTCATTCCACAGCTGGCAGCACATCACAACTGCTACTCAACTCAGCTGGGATAATATTGAACTTCATAGAAAAAAACAAATGAAAATCATGTTGCTCTCAGGCCAATTCTAACTCATAACAACCCTATAGGACTGCCCCATAGGGATTCCAAGGCTGACCAACTTTATGGAAGCAGATGGCCTTGTAGTTCTCCTGTGGAGCTGCTGCTGGATTCGAACAGCTGAGCTTTCAGCTAACAGTTAAATGCTTAACCACTGTGTCACGAGGATTCTTTCTTCACAGAATGTTGTTGAGGTTCACAGTGCTGATCCTACAGTGCCACACCAGGAATCTGTAGAATATATAGAACAGACGTCCCCAAACGTGATTTCAACAAAAAAGAAGTCCAAGTATTTCTTACATGAAAAACATCCAGCAATAGACGGTCTAGAACAAATATTAGCTCTTGGTACCTGGCCTCCATTCTCAGTGGTACATCTTTGTCGATGATGGTTGCTGAATTTCAAGCTCTAGGTGAAGGAGAAAGGAACTGAAGAGTAATAGACCGTAGAAGAATTGATACATTTGAGTTATGGTGTTGGAGGACATTATTAAAAGTACCATGGACTCCCAATAGAACAAAGAAATCTGTGTTGGAAGAAGTCCAGCCAGAATGCTTCCTGGAAGCCAGGATGGTGAGACATTGTGTCTCATACTTTGGACATTTTATCAAGGAGGGACTAGTCTCTGGAGAAGGGTATGTTTCATAAAATGGAGGGTCAGAGAAAAAGAGGAAGGCCTCCAATGAGATGGATTGGCCCAATGGCGGCAGCAGTGCATTCACACGCAGCAATGATTGTGAGGTTGGTACAGGACCGGGCAGTGTTTCGTTCTGTTGTGCATAGGATCTCTATGAGTCAGTTTTGATTCTATGGTATCTAACAACAGGGCACTACTGCTAACTTTGCCCTTCTAGTGCCTTACTGAATATCACAACTACTCCCACTACCTTTTATTGCTCACCACATAGAAGGAGCTCTGGTAGCGTAGTGGTTACGAGTTGGGCTGCCAACCTCAAGGTCAGCAGTTCGAAACTACCAGCGGCTCCGCGGGAGAAAGATGAGGCATTCTGCTCCTGTAAAGATTTGAAGCCTTGGAAACCCCATGCAGGGTCACTATGAGTCGGAACTGACTCCACGGTTCTTAACAACAAAAAATACTTGCTAGAGAATCCAAACCTCAACCTGGAAAAGCAATTATTTTAGTAATTATGTAATGGAAAACAATTTGAGTTATTTTTTCAGGAGAAAAAAAAACAGATCTATGTCTTTTCTGCCTTTTCTTTATGAATGAAATAGAGACTTTTTTTTCACAGTTTGTTGTTGTTAAGTCTCATCAAGTCAGTTCTGACTCATAGGGATCCTAGATAACATTTAACTGGTAGGTTTGAAGGGCTGACCTTGAGGTTAGTAACCCATTGCTTAGGATAACTACAGAGCCACACCACACCAGGGCTCTTTTATACTTGGAAAACAATAGTTTCATGATTCTTAGTCAAAAGTTCCTGTTATGCTAACAACGCCTATTGAGCCTTCATGTCTGTCATGCATATGGGAGAGTTAGTGCTAATTAGTGAGCCCTAGAGAAAATAGTCTTGTATAACAAGCTATTTCTTGGGGTATATGCACTGATGCCTCATTTAGAATGGTCCCCCAAAGTAGGGCATCTTCCAGAGACAAGTGGCAGCTCAGAGAGTCAACTGAACACTGAGGAAAATGAAAAGATTAGAGCAATGAGTACAAAGGCAAACACTTTTTAACACACACTGAAGAGTGACACATTGAGCTATCATAATACTAGAAAGATGTCCAGAATGTGAGATCCGTTAATAGTTGGAAAATTATGGAGATCATTGCAAGTGGAATTGCAGTATAAATTGAAAAATGAAAAACAATAGCGTGACACCAAGGAGACTTTAAAAAACAGGATGGAATGAGATTTAACTTAAATATTGTTAGTCTTCAGACCACATGCAGAATACCTGAGGAGCAGGACCATGGGATGTGTTATCAGTTGTCAATTCTGACTCATGGAGACTCTGTGCATGTGAGTGAACTCCATAGGGTTTTAAAGGCTGTGAGATTTTAGAAGTAGACCACTGGCTTTCCTTCCGAGTAGTCTCTGAGTGGGCTTGAACCTATAGCCTTTCAGTTAGTAGTCCAGTGCTTAACCATTTCCACCACCCAGAAACGCTAATTGGAGCCCAGTGTTTAAAAGCCAATGTAGGGATGTGTTAAACCTAATGTTCTGTGTAGACCACTCAGCAATGTTGGAACTGGTTTGAGAACTTTCCTTTGTCTATATTCTTTGAAGCCTTTTGTCATAATCTTTATTCTAGTTCATAAAATTTCTGTTGTTCATCACAATTGTTCATTTTTTAACTCTTTGACCTCTGTATTTTCCAACTGTGTCTGATGCATATCCAACTTTACTCCTAAACCCAGGGGACTGGAGTTCTTTTATTTTAACAGACATTTTAAGATTCAATTAGATCATTAATAGATTTTACAAAACAATATATTTTCATTGTCCCTTCTAAAATTTAAGAACATTTTTTACCTTTTATGTGAATAGAATTGAAATGCCTTGATGGTATTCACTATTATCTATAATGATTTGCCCTTTTTTGCTTAAGAAGAACGATTTCAACTTTCCTAATGATCTGCCAACATTCAACTCATTCTAACATTTATTTTATGACATGAATTTTTTTAGATTAAAATAAGGTTGCTTGCTAACTAAAGTTCAATAGAATGACACACTTTCTCTTTGGGTGATAGGTCACCTGTTAATAGAGAAACTTAAATTTTGAAAGACCTTTCAGGCAATTTTTCTATTTTGTGGAAACTGGAATTGGGGACATCTAGAAGAAATCATAAAGAGCAAACATTCTTTTCTAAGTTATCAAAACTTTACATATCAATTCTTCCTAACTTGTCTGATTATTTTGTGTGTCTTTGTTTCATCTTGCTTCTATTGTAGCTGTGTAGTGCCATTGAGTTGGTTTGGTATCATAACGACTCTGTATAGGGTTTCTAAGGAGGAGCTGTTGAGTTTGATCTGCCAGCTTTGCGGTTTAAATGAACTTGTGGTCAAGTGCTTATCCTACAATGACACACCAGGACTCCTTACTTCTATTAAATATATTCAAATTATATGAACTTTTATTTTAAAATTTGCTGAACGAAAATCTTGTCCTTTTTGATCTCTTTACAATGAGCTCTCTGTGTAATATGCCTTCTTCAAGTGATGATTCCAAAAAGAGATATTTTTCTTGTCTTTCAAATAAAACCTGAGTCAACTCTTCTTGATTCTAATAAGCTTATCTTTTAGGCTTAGTATCCATTATAAGTTAATATGGCCTTCCCAGAATAGATTACTTCTTGAAAAATTTAATAGAAATGGTTGAATAAGACCATGGTTGAATAACTTGAATGTTAGCTTACAATGGAATTTAGTTAATTTGCTTTTCAGGCATTTTTTTCCCCTCTTCTGTGACTACTGAAAATTCAGAAATATTTATCATAGTTAAAATATGTAAACTGATTTTAGATGTTTATATCTTATATATATCTTGATCATATCAGGATTGATAGGATTATACCAGGATTGATAGGATTAGGAGAGAACATCTTGATTGTATCTTGTTTATATCTTATATATATAGATATAAGCATTGTAGATGTTTATATCTCATGTACATCAATATCATTGTTTAAGTTGTAATGAGACTTCCTATTGGCCTCCTGGCATGGTGCCACACCAGGACTCCTTCACACATATAGATCTTATGTTTTCTTAGACTTACATCTAGATTTACACCTGGTGTGGTGCTGCAGGTTAAGACACTGGACCGCAAGGTTGGTTAGAACCACTAACCTTGTGGTCCAGTGATTTACCCCACAGTGCCACACCAGGACACCAGTTGCAGGAATATTTGTGTTGATATTTTAGAATTTTCTGCATAGACATTCATCTTAGGTATGAATAAAATGAGTTTCACTTCTTTTTTCCTAGTTTTTATATTTTTGACCTTCTTATTACAATAGCTCAAATTTTAGTTTAATGTTGAGTAGGATTGGGGCAGATGAAAACATTCCCTTACTGGCCTTCTGTGGGAGAAATTATCAAGATACCTCATAGATTAGTTAGGGGCTTCTTATACATCTTTATCAGCTTGAGGAATTTCTGCTTTATCTTTTGTTTGCTGAGAGGTTTAATTATAAAGGATTCTTATAATTTTTAGATGCTTTTCTGTATCAATTATTACTGTATTTTTATTTTTTTCTTATTTGTTAAGAAGTTAATTCAGAAGCTCATGATGAAGAATTTTGTGATTTATTCAAATACCACAAATAATACTTTTCACGTGTTGTTGAATACTTTATACACATGGCTGAATTCACGTTGTTAGTCTTGTTGTTGGTAAGTGCCATCGAGTCAGTTCCAACTCATAGTGATCCTGTATTGGGTTTCCAAGGAGTGACTGAACCGCCAACCTTGTGGTTAGAAATCCAGTGCTTATCTTCCAGCATCACACCTGGAATCCAGTTGAGATATTTTACATATATGTTATGAGACCTATTTATCTGTAGGTTTTTGCTCTTGTAAGATCTTTGTATGCTTTTGGTTTATTAATAGCCTCATAGAAAATGTGTTTGAAAGTGTTTCTTCTACTTATATTTTGTAGTGCAGACTGTGCTGACTTAGTACAATTTCTTCCTTAAATGTTTGGTAGAATTCACAAGTAAAACCACGTGGGCAAGATGTTCTCATTTTTAGAATGTTATTAATTATTGGTTCACTTGCTAGAGACCAAGGCCTATCTAGATGATCTAAATCCTCTTGTGTCTTTTACAGTTTGTAGGGATCAGAAGTCAGTATAGCAATAGTAATCTTTGCAACAATAGCTGTCACTACTGTAGGGAAATTGAATGGTATCATAGATTTCTTAGTTGATAACCGTATGAAGAAATGAGAACTCTTAAGGGAGTCCTGGTGTGGCACTGTGGGCTCATGTATCAGACAGCAAAGTCATTTGAACCACAAGGTGGGTGGTTCAAAATCACCAGCTGCTCCTTGGAAACCCTATTCAGGGTCGCTATGGGTCAGAATTGACTGGATGGTTCTTAACAACAACAACAAGGGAATATAATAACCATTATGCACAATACGTAAAATAATGCACTGCACTTGTGTGTTGGAAGCAACTAAACCGAAGGTCTCAGTCTTGGGAGCAGTTGAACGGAAGGACTGCAACTGAAGAGTTGTGGTCCAGAAAACTGGGCTGCTTCCAGGTCAGGCTGCCCCCTGAGGAACTTGCAAAGCCTGTCTCAGGGAACAAGGAATTTGTAAAGTCTCTCCTTGTATGCAGTCATGGCCTTCAGTTTAGTCTGCAAAAACATCTAGCTGACCTACCTCTGTCTCCTTAACAAACACAAGTTACGTTCTTTTAATCAATAACACCAGATGTTTTTAGCATTCTTTTCCCTGCCCCCAGCACTTTCCTTTGATATGTTTATATAATAAACTCGTGGCACTAGGGCTGTGTCACAGTATCGTCGCTATCAGAGTGCTGTGTTGCACATGGTCCCAACTTTACTATTTTCATTTGTGTCTTGTGTCTTCCTTTTTCTTTCTAATCTGCCGTCGCCCCTACTCGGGTTTAATTTCTCCATGCAGGTCGCGGAGTATAGCCTGTTATCAGATGTGACACTTATGAAGCTGATACTCTAGTATTTGAGAAAGTAAAATATACACTGTTGATCATCAGGGAAGGTAACAAATGTGCCCACGCATGCACAAACACTTAGCAGAATAGTAGAATACATTGTGAAATAAAATGCATCAAGGACGGGAATAGAGACAGTTGAGGTAGCTCTGACCTCATCTATTGTAAGGAACATACGGGATGTATTGCGAGGTTTTGACAATGCCTTTGTTGTTATTAGTGTCATACAACCAGTTCCAACCCATAGCAATCCTGTGTAGGGTTTCTGAGGAGTGGTTGGTGAGCTTGAACTGCCAAACTTGCAGATCAAACTGACCTTGCAGTCCAGCTCATTAATCCACAGCACCACACCAGGATTCCCTGACAATGCCTTGTAGTTCAGGGCCGTCGAGTCAATTCTGACCCATAGTGCCCTGTATAGGGATTCCAAGGAGCAGCTGGGGAGCTTGAATCACAGACCTTGCATTTCAAACGGCTTTGCAGTCCGACGTATTAGCCCACAGCACCACACCAGGCCTGGCACATACTAAATATGGTTACTGTGATTTCTATAATTTTATGAAGAAGAAGAAAAACTCCAAATTAGAAGTCTTAACAAGGAGAAATCAATCTGTTGCCTAATGAGTCCTGGTGCTGCTCTGTAGGAGAAACTCTGGAATGATAACTGCAAGGTTAGCAGCTCAAACCCACCAGCCACTCTGCAGGAGAAAGATGAGACTTTCTTCTCACATAAAGATTTACAGCCTTAGAAACCATATACAGGATCCCTATGAATGAAAATCAACTTGATGGTAATGAGTTTGTTTTTCTTGAATTTAAGTGTGAAAAAGCAAAGATGTTACTTTGAAGACTAAGGTGTGTCTGACCCAAACCATGGTATTTGCAATTGCTTCATGTGCACGCAAGGAGCCCTGGTAGCATAGTGGTTTCAAGTCAGGCTGTTAACCTCAAGGTCAGCAGTTTGAGACTAATAGTGGCTCCACAAGAGAAAGATGAGGCTCTTGTAAAGATTTGTTATTGTTGTTGTTATGTGCTGTGGAGTGAGTTCCGACACATAGCAACCCTGTACAGGGTTTCTGAGGCTGTAAATCTTTACAGGAGCAGAATACAGACTCAGAAACCCTGTACAGGGTCACTATGAGTCAGAACCCAAAGCACATCACCACCACCACCACCACCACCACCACCATATGCATGTAAAAGCTGAACAATGTATGTGAAAGATCAAAGAATTATGCCTGTGAAATATGGTGGTGTTTTTATTGTTGCTGTCAAGCACCGTCAGGTGGATTTTGACTCATAGAGACCCTCTATAGGGTTTCCAAGGAGCAGCTTGTGAGTTAGAACTGCTGACCTTGTGATTCAAACAGACCCTGCAGTCCAGTGCTTATCCTACAGTGCCACAAAAATATATGATAGACTGACCGAATGAATGGAGTACAGTCAGAATGTTCCTTAGAAGTAAGGATGGCATGAGTTTATTTCATGTACTTTACACTTTCAGCTCACTAATGCCTAAGATATATATGTTGATGCATTCCATTTCATTTTTGACAACTTCCAATCTTCCCAGATTCATACTTCTCTGGTAGCGTAATGGTTACGAATCGGGCTGTGAACTGCAAAGTCAGCAGTTCGAAACT
>NW_006408539.1:20326669-20329173 GCF_000296735.1 Chrysochloris asiatica
AGGACATTGTTTCGTTCTGCTGTGCATGGGGTCGCTATGAGTCGGTTCCGACTCGATGGCACCTGACAACAACAACTTTACACTTGCTATCAGAAGGGACCAGTACCTGGAGAAGGACGTCATGCTTGGTAAACTTGAGGATCAGTGAAAAAGAGGAAAACTGTCAATGAATTACATTGATACATGCCTACAACAATGGTCTCAAATACAGCAATGATTATGAGGCTAGTGTAGGACTGAATAGTGTTTCATTGTGTTATACATGGTGATGCTATGAGTCAGAACTGACTGGGTGGAACCTAACAACAACAATAACATACAGCAATCCTCCTTATTTTAATACCGTATGTCAGCACCAGACCTTGGATTTTAGCTTTTCCATTTAATAATTGTTTGATGGGACCGATAAACCATTTCCCTTCTCTAGCATTGAATTTCATATAAGAACCATTTCAGAGTTTACTTCTCTGACTTCATTTTTTAACATTCTCTTATTTATTCTTCACACCATTAATACTGAAATACTTACTTAGTGGTTTTGCTATTCCTGGATTTACTTCCTGATGTCTTCTCAAAACAAAATGTTATTATTATTATCACTCTTTCCTTCATAGTGCAGGTAAGGAATCATCGAAATGTGTGCCCAAATGTCTAACTTGACACCAGGCTAGTGCCCTTTAAGAGTCAGTACTGAAACAGCTCTTGGAAATCTCCATTTGATCCTCGTTTGCATTCTACAGAACTGAACTAAACCAGTTCTAGTGATAAAATGATGTTTACGCTACATTTTTATGCACAACTCTCAACCTTCTCTGGAAAAATCTCCTTAATCCTTTTTCTCCAAAATCTTTACTAAGTTTCCTAGAAGTTCTTTAATGACACATGAATTTTAAATTTTGTTGTTTTTCTCTCTGCTCCTATGACTTTTACTTTCCAATGTTGGTGGTGGTGGTAAGTACCCTGGAGTTGGTTCCGACTCATAGTGATCCTGCACAGGGTTTCCGAGGCTGTAAATCTTTACTGGAGCAGAAAACCTCATCTTTCTCCCGCGGAACAACTGGTAGTTTCTGACTTTGAGGCTGGCAGCCCGACTTGTAACCACTACACTACCAGAGCTCCTTTCCAATAGGGCAACTTAATTACCTGTCACTTTTTTACATCTTCCACTTGCATGATATTCCATAAGGTTATGAGTCTAGTATGTTGTTTGGCATTGAATCTTCCTTGCCCGGTTCACTGTCTTAAATGTAATAAATATGAGGAAATTATTCTAAAATTAATTACTAAAATCATATACAACTCTGAACAAATATCTCAGAGAAACTAGAATGCTTAATTCTGTCTATTGGCTAATATGTTTTACTATGAATTAATATGTTATTCTTTTCCCAAAACTGTTTGATAAAATAAGACTGAAAATATGTTTACTAAGATATGCGAAGGAGGTTCTTGCAATTTTATTAATTTGTGATGGGATTTTTTTTTTCCCTAGAAGAAAAGGTATACATTTAAATTTCAATAAATATTAATGAAAATCTATTGGAAGTTGGAGAAAATCAACCCAGTATTTTCAGTTAATGAACTGAAAATAGTTTAGAATGAGACCGATTGACAAAGACATATTTTCCCTATTTAGTAAATGCAATACAGGTAGAAATGATTATTCAGCGCAGTTTTGAATGTGGCCTGGAGCAAATGGTAGCATCACAGTTGAATATAGAAAAGAATATGCTGCATAGTTGCAATGCTTACATAATTGACCTTGATTATAATTATCCCTCTCCACCTAATCTTATTTAAAACACTTATCCTAATGCATAAGTGGAGGAGTTAGAAAAATTAAAAATGAAAGTGCATACTATACTTTAAAACATGTTTTCTTTGTTATTTATAGCCCTCAAATTAAAGTTCTGTAATTTTTTTATGAGTAGTAATCTTGCCAACTCTTAATTCAGGGATGAGATATTTATTGTCAAAAACTTAGAAATTCAGTGAATAAAAATATTGTTGTTTTTTAGTGTTTTATTGTGAGTTATGTGATAATTTACATGGAAGAACATTAGCTTCACATTCATCCTATTGTATAGCCTTTCATTGCCATGGTTATAATCCCCTCCATGCATCATCAACCAACCAAAGGGTATACCCTGCTTCTCCCACCCCCACCCCCTGTCATCAGCCCCTCTGCCTCTCTGGGTCTAGAGTCCCCAGCCACTCCATCTTCCCATGTCATCATCTCTGCCACCATCTCTGGCATCACTGTTTCTCTGAGTAGGGTTCCACACTCCCCACTTCTCCCTTGATGGTCCCACAGACCTCCTTTTGCAACAAAGCATCTACCTTTACATTCCCAACTCTCACAGTCAGTCATAATAAAAATTGTTCACTATTGTACCACCACAAGAGACCTATCACCATCTCCTTTCATCAGCCTTGCCCAGATTGGATACTACTCAGTGGAGATTCTACCTTCCTCTGCACCCTCTGGATCTAGGCTCCCTCTT
>NW_006408539.1:20330363-20353510 GCF_000296735.1 Chrysochloris asiatica
CAACCTTCTGAGGAAGCACCATATTGCTTTCCAGAGAGGTTGGACCATTTTGCAATCCCACCAGAAATGCAGGAGTGTCCCAGTCTCTCCACATCCTTGCCATCATTTATTGTCCTCTAATTTTTTTTTATCTTTGCTGCTATTGCTGGTGTGAGATAATATCTCATTGGCTAGTGATCGTGAATATTTCTTCTTATGTTTGTCAGCTGTCTGGATTTCCTCCTTGGTGAAGTGTCTGCTCATGTCCTGTGCCCTTTTTTAAATTGGGTTATTTGTCTTTTTCTTGCAGAGATGTTGCAGTTTCCTATATATTTTATAAATGAGTCCATTGTCTGATGTGTTGTTGCAAAAGATTTTTTTCTCATTTTGTGGGTTCCCTTTATACTCTTCTGGTGAAGTATTTTAGTGTGTCCCAATCATCTGTTTTATCTACTTTTGTTTGTGTAGTTCTCAAGATGTTTGGTAGTCTGTGTATTCCTTGAATTAGTGCCCTCACGTTTGTCCCCATTTTTTCATTGATGGCCTTCATAATTTTGGATTCACATTTAGGTCTTTAATCAATGCTGAGTTGTTTTTTGTGTAAGGTGTGAGGTAAAGGTATTGTTTCAATCTTTTGCATATCGCTTGCCATTTCTACCAGCACTATCTTTTGAAGAGACTATCCCCTCTGCATGCCATTTATTTAGGTACTTTTTTCAAAACTCAGTTGGCTGTATAAGGATGGATTAATTTCTGGATTCTCAATTCTGCTTCATTGATCAATGTATCTTTCTCAGTACCAGTGCCAGGCTTTTATAACCACTGTAGCCATGCAATAAATTTTGAAGTTGGGGAGTGAGAGGTTTCCAACCTTATTCTTCCTTAAGCAGTGTTTTTTTTTTTTTTTTTAATTCTGGGTCCCTTTCCTTTCCATATAAAGTCTGTAATTGTGTTTACCATCTCTTTGAAGAATATCATTGGAATCTGGATTGGGATTGCATTCTATGTGTAAATTATTTTGGACAGTATTAACATTTTGACAATGTTATGTCTTCCTATCCAAGAGCAAGGTACATTCTTCCATTTTGGTTTCTTGTAGTAGTGTTTTGTAGTTTTCTTTGTATAAGTCGTTTGTTTCTCTGGTTACATTTATTCCTAGATATTTCAACCTTTGGGCACCTATTGTAAATGGTATTGCTTTCCTAATGTCCTTCTCAGTGCTTTTGTCTTAGGTATAGAGGAATCCAACCAATTTTTGTATGTTGCTCTTATATCCTGCCACTTTGCTGAATCTTCCAATGAGATCTAGTAGCTTTTCTACTGAGTCTTTGAGGTTTTCTATGTATAGGATCATATCATCTGCAAATAGAGAGAGTTTTACTTCCTCTTTGAAAATTTGGATGCCTTTAATTTTCCTGTCTTGCCATATAGCTCTTGCTAAGTCTTCCAGCACAACATTGAATAGGAATAGCGACAAAGGACATCCTTGTCTGGTTCCTGTTTGCAGAGGGAAGGCTTTTAGTTTCTCTCCATTGAGAGTAATGTAGGCAGTTGGTTTTGTATATATGCTCTTAATTATGTTGAGAAATTCCCTTCAATTCCTACTTTGTTGAGTGGTTTTATCAGGAATGGATGTTGGATTTTGTCAAATGCCTTTTCTACATCGATAGATATAATTATGTGGTTCTAGTATTTTTTCTTATTTATATGGTAGATTATGAGGATCATTTTTCTAATGTTGAACCATCCTTGCATTCCTGATATGAATTCCACTTGATCATGATGTATTATCTTTTTGATGTGCTGCTGGATTCTGTTGGCTAGGATTTTGTTGAAATTTTTTGCATCTATGTTCACGAGGGATACTCGTCTATAATTTTCTTGCTTAGTGACGTCCTTCCCTGGTTTTGGTATGAGGGTTATGCTTGCTTCATAAAATGTATTAAAAAGTTTTCCAACCTCCTCTATATTCTGGAATAGTTTGAGTAGAGTTGGTGACAGCTGTTCCCTGAATGTTTGGTAGAACTCACCAGTGAAGTCATCTGGGCCTGGATTTCTTCTGGTTGGGAGTTTTTTGATGACATGATCAATTTCTTCTTTTGTTATGGGTATGCTTAGGTTTTCTACTTCCCTCTGTAAATTTAGGTAGGTCATGTTTTTTAAAAAATGTATCCATATCTTCTAAGTTTTCAAATTTGTTGGAGTACAACTTTTTATAATATTCTGTTATTATCCTTTTGATTTCTTTGGTTCATTTGTGACATAGCCCATGTGGTTTCTAATGAATTGAATAATATTTATAACAATTAATGCTCACTTGACATGTAAGTGCTTATGTTACCATTATTTCTAATAAGACCATAGCAACTCTCAGTAGATTAAGATGCAACAATGATTATAAGTATTATTGTGGCTAGTACTTTACCTCTTATTACTGTGTTGGTTCCTACTCACAGTAATCAAATATAGCATTTCTGAGAGTGTCTGGTGGTTTTGAACTATTGTTCTTGCAGTTTCCAGTCAAGTGCATAGTCTATAGTAGCACTTCTTATCTGGTAGAAGAAAAAATGAGCCTTGAATAATAATCATAGCTTAAAAAGATAAACAAAGTCAAATTTAAAACTTAATCCAAAGTTTTTTAACTCTAAGGAAACATCCCAGTGATATTTGCATTACAATTTATATATGGGATTATATTACAACAATGTACTTTCTGATTTAAATAATTCTTATATTTCTCAAAGAACCATAGTCATTAATGTGTTTTCTAATATTTTAGGTCTTAAATCTTTGTCATCAATGAAGATTATGTTTATCATCGTTGTTGATGATGAAGTCCTGGTGTGGCACTGTAGGATAAGCACTAGTCTAAAAATTTGGTTTGAACAGCAAGGTCAGTGGTTCAAACTCACAGTTGTGCCTTGGAAACCTTATATAGATTCATTATGAGGTGGAACTGACTTGACAGAGTGGAGCTGTGGGCTAATGTGCCAGACTGCAAAGTCATTTGAACTGCAAGATCTGCAGTTCAAGCTCACTAGCTGCTCCTTGGGAGCCCTACACAGGGTTGCTATGGGTCAGAATCAACTTGACAGCACTTAACAACAACAACAACATAACATTAATAGGTTATAATTGACATATATTCACATATCAGATTATTCTGTTTTCCAAAAACAAAACCTTGTAAGATATTTCTTTACCATAGAATTCAAAAGAACCACCCAATAGAACCGTATTTGTTCATCACTTTTCTTTGTGGAGGTAATTTTCTGAAGGAATTTTAATAGTATTTTTGTTAAAAAGCAATGAATATTTATTGAGATGTTCTTGATGAAAATATGAAGAGGAAAGAAGATGACAAATTCCACTCTTACTAAGGGTGTGTCTAGATCTGATTCAGCTAAAGTATTTGTTGTTGTTGTTACTGCGGTGGTGGTGAATTGTCGTTGAGTCACTGCTGACACATAGTGACCCTACGTACAAGAAAAGAGACCCAAACACTACCCTGTCCTGCCACATCTTCACAATTAACTTATGCTTCTGCCCATTTTGCAACCACTGTGCCAATCCATCTAGTTGAGGGTACAGCATTTGGCTAACACCTATTCTCTGGCAGACTGCATGTCAAATACTAACCAAAAGGATGAGAAAGCAAATATTAAGAATAACTTCGTGAAAAGCAATTTGAGCATTTAGATTAAATGGGTACATTTCTAGAAAAATATACAAACATAACATCGTACTGATTCAAAAATGATAAAACACCAATTAGTTTGAATATAACAACTGGAGTAGTTAGTTCAGTCCTATCAAAATCAGGTCCATATAATCTTTTCCTTAAAACTTTCCAAATATTTCAATCTTAGTAAAATCCATCCAGATAATTGAAAATGAAACACAAAACAATACAAAATTGTTTCTTCTTTCTCTAGACCAAAATAATATGACACCAGATAAAAATAATGGGAGAGACAAAATCTTAAAAAGAAAATTCAAATATAAAATCCATTGGGTATAAAGAATAAATATAACTAAGACTACATTGAGTTTATCTATGCAGGGGAGATTTGATATAAGCCATAATTCAATATTGTTTTACTTCATCTACTGAGTAAAGAAAGAATAAAAACAAGTAACCACCTCAATTTTTGACAAAACTAACTGCATGGTTAAAAACAGAATGTCACACCCATGAAGCAGGCTGATCAGGCAATATAGATATAGATACAGATACAGATACAGATACAGATACAGATACAGATATAGATATAGATATGTACATTAATATATACACATATATTAATATATATCAATACTATGATTCACAAATATATTATGTACTTTGAAACTTGCACCTGTTTTCAAACTTCAAATTTGACAGTATGGAAGTTGAATTAACTGGTATACCTGTACACATTTGCTATTGCTTTGAAGAGTCTAGCAATTCAAATTTAGCATACCAGCTCCGGAGAAAGGCCCTTGTCTCCTTTTAGCATCTTTAGACCCAGCACTCCTTGGAGATCCCCATGTGTTTTAGCATCAATATTTCCCTGGATCTAGAAGCTTTCCAGGAGTCCTGGTGTGGCACTGTAAGTTAATGCGCCAGACTGCAAAGCCATTTGAACTGCAAGGTTGGTGGTTCAAGCTCACCAGCTGTTCTTTGGAAACCCTATACAGGGTCGCTATGCGTCGGGACCGATTCAATGGCACTTCACAACAACAATAGAAGCTTTCCAATGGAGGGATGCCAGGTCTACTCCTGGGTCTTCTTTTTTGGTGGTAGTAGGTCCCTCCGATAAAATAGTTTTTATATGATCTTGGAAACATTTCAATAATTTTGTTCCTTGGTGTGGATAACCTATGTTCTTTGGTAAGATATGAAATTTTATTTTAAATAGAAAACACATAAGATGTAAAAAGTGAATCAAAATTAAAATACTCATTTTTCAATAGATTTTAGAGATAATATTAACAATCTTTTGTCATCTCATTATTTTATAAATGTGTAACTAAAATCCACTGTAATTAAGCCACTTCTTCAGGAACAGCTAATGAGTTGAACCAGAATGGATTTCCTTGTTTCCTAAATCTTCCTTCATTCTTTTGATTTCCAAAAATAAAAAATAAAAACACTAGTTCTTTTCTGTAACTTTAAAATAATTATTTTAAAGAACAAGCCAGTTATTTAATGGGAAATACCTGAATATTAGCAAGTCAGTGGTGGATCCATAGTAGAGTTTCTTACCTTCCATTCAAGACTTCCTCCCAGTCCCGGTGTGGCACTGTAGGATCAGCATTGACTGCTACCACAAGGTTGGCAGTTCAAACCCACAAACCAATCTTTGAAAGCCCTATACAGGATCACCATGAGACAGAACTGAGTCAACGGCACATAACAACACCAAATGAAGGACTCTCAGGTTAAATTTTCAGCCAGTGCACCTCAAGTACTGCAACAACTCACCTGTCAGTAGAGGCTTGGGTGTTGCTATGATGCTGAACAGGTGAGCTTCCAGACTAGGAGGAAAAGCCTGACAATGTACTCCCCAAAAATCCATCAGTAAACACCTTGTGGATCAAATGGCCCAAATCCATTATTTATGGGGTTGCCCAGCAATAACAACAACAAAAAATCTTCACTAACTTTTTAATGTATAACTGATTCATAAATAGTTGCTGTTGTTAATGTTGGAAGTGTCGTCCATTCAGTTCCAACTCGTAGTCATCCTGTATAGGGTTTCCAAGGAGCCGCTGGTGGATTTCAACCACTGGCCCTGTGGTTCATATCGACATCACAGTGCCACACCAAGCAGTAGTATAATCAATAGTAGGCTATGCTAGATTACAGTTCTAAATGTTTGTTGTTGTTTTTTTTCCCTGCATTTCTAGTTCAATTGATATTTGCTGTTGTTATTGCTTCTAAATGCTGTCAAGTCCCAAGAGTCAATTGATGCTAAGCCTGGCTATTTCAATAGTTTTTTAAATGGAGAAAAATTGTGAGTGAAGTGAAGCAAATTAAATCCAGGTTCAAAGGTGACAATATACAAACCATTATATTTGGAGACATGTTTTTATGTGTGTCTGTAAGTGTGTGTGGTCATAAAGCAGTTTCGTACTTTGAAATATATTTCAGTACTTTGAGAATCATTGCCAACAACATTTATATTTTGGATCCAGTAAAATAAGTAGAGTTATTTTGGAGTCATTTGAGAATTGTTCAATAAAGAAGTAAACAAAACCTGTCATATCCATAATGAGCAATGAAGATATTCAATCAATATTGTTTTATGTAAGTTTTATTGATATGTGTGCCCAAATCCAATTCAAATCTCGTATGTCTGACTATAGTGTGATTACCTTCAGAATTGCTTAAATGCCACCTTAAAAGCAAGAAAAATCTGCAAACTGTCATGTGCATAGAGTCACCATGGAAACCTTAGCATTTATGTTGTTTAGTAGAACTGTCTAAATTGTGGCCTGGCAATGTGTGAAAAACAGATTTCAGAATGACAAAAACATATGTTTCTTTATATCTCAAGATCTCTAACTTTGTTTTGCTATAATACCAGCCACAGATAATAAAATAAAGAATAAAGTATGATAGAAATGATTGCATGAAAAAAATAATTTAATTTTTTTTATTGACAATGGACACAGCAAGGCAGGCATAATTCAACAATTTCTACATGTCCCATTCAGTGTCCTTGGTGATTTTCTTTGAATGGTGTAACCCTTCTCACCTTCCATTTCTGAATGATTCCTCCACCCTTAACATGAGCTTACTGCCCCCTATGTTCCTCTCTAATCCTTTTAGTTGTTGGTGTTAGTGTGAACCTGCAGAGCTTGTTCTTTAAAGAGCACAACGCTCAGAAATGATTTTGTCCAGAACCGTGGCATAAATTGCTGTCTGTGTCATAGTTATAATTTGAAATGTTCTCAGCATTGTTGCTGGTGGAGAGTGTCTCACTTGTGTTTTATGGAAACACATATTACAATAATTCAAACAGGAAAAATGTGGACAGAAAAAATGACTGCTTTCAATTTCAATCCTTAAACGACATTCACACCTAGAACATTCACATGAATTTTAAATACAAGTGCCACTAATTAGTTATTTGAATTTTCTAATAACTATCCAGAATTTTGATCAAGTAAACATGATTTCATACTATTCCTAAGATTACAAAGGATAATTCCATTAGTTTAAGGACCTGTGGTCACTTTGTGTATATTATGTAAATGAAAATAATAATGTAAACATACTGGATTTCTTACATTGTTCAACTTCCACTTTTTATAAAGGGCTACAATATAAAGCTATATTCATTAAGATCAATATTCTAGGCATTGTTGAGTTGAAATAGACTGACACCATCCTTTTAAATCCACAGACATATGGTGTATTATACCAGTACAGGCAATTTAAAAAGGAATGGTGTCATATTCATCATCAAAAAGAACATTTCAAGAATCATACTGAATTACAATGCTGTCAGAAATAGAATAATATTTTATGTCTATAAGGAAGAGCAGTTAATATGATTATTTAAAATTTCCTGAGAACTACTAATGCCAAAAATGAAGAAATGAAAGATTTTTACCAACTTCTACAGTCTGAAAATGATCAAACACACATTCAAGATGAAATGATAATTATTGATTTTTAGAATAAGTAAATATTGGTTATTGGAATGTAAAAGTTGGAACAAAGAAGAAAGATACACAGACAAGAAATCTGACTTTAATTAGAAATTATGTTTGATATCAGATGATAAAATCTGCAAGACTAACGAGTTACTCATGGCAAATACCATTTTTTTAAATTAAATTAGCAGTAAACATGGACCTCACCAGATGGAATACACAAGAATCAAATCAACAATCGGTGCAGAAAAGGGCAATGGACAAAGTCCATATCATTGGTCAAAAAAGTGCAGAAATTGACTGCTCATATGAAGGTGAAGAAGATTAAAACAAGTCTATAAGGATCAAATGACAACCTTGAGTACACCCCACATAAATTTAGAGACCATCTTATGAATAGATTTTACACATGGTTTAAAAAACAATAACATTTTTTTTTTTTTTTAAAGAATGGATTTGATTCATTGAACACTATAGACTAATGCCTGCTGAGGTGTGAGATGACATCAAGGACATCATACATGGAGAAATGAAGAGATCATTAAAAACTTGAGGTCCCTAGAACCATCAAGGGAGAAGAGCAGAGAGCGGGATCCTACCCAGAGAAGCAGTGTCGACAGAGATGGAATCAGAGATGATGACATGAAGAGATGGAGTGGTTGGGGACTCTAGATCCAGAGAGGGAGAAGGACTGGGTGCTGATGGCCAGGGGCAGGCTTGCAGGGTATACTCTTTGGTTAGTTGATGATGCATGGGAGGGGATTGTAACCATGGAGAGTATTGTAACCATGGCAATGAAACGATGTACAATAGGATGAATGTAAAGCTAATGTTCTCCCATGTAAACTATAATGTATTCACAATAAAACATTTTTTAAAAATTTTAAGCGAAAACAAACAAACAAAAAGACTGACTGTGAGGGTTGGAAATGTGGACATTTTGTAGCAAAAGGAGGTGAGTGATTGACTCTGCAGTCCAGGAGCAGAGGAGAAGAGCGGAGTGCGGAACCCTACCCAGAGAAGCAGTAATGCCAGAGATGGAGGCAGAGATGATGACGTGGAGAGATGGAGCATCTGGGGACTCTAGACTCAGAGAGGGAGAGGGGCTGTGTGCTGAGGACCGAGAGGCAGGCTTGTGGAGTATACCCTTTGGTTGATGATGCGTGGAGGAGACTTTAATCATGGCAATGAAATGATACACGATAGGATGAATGTAAAGTTAATGTTCTCCCATGTAAATTATCACAAATTTCACAATAAATGCTTTAAAAAAACCAAGGGAATAATTTAGTTGTAGAACTTCCAGATGAAGAGGAAATCAAGTAGATTTCAAGAAAGAAAATTAAATAAATGAATAAAATAAACATAACAACAACAACAACAACAAAAAAGACAGGAAACAAAGACCAGACCAGAAGGATGTCAGAAGACACTCTGAAAATTGTTTTTGATGTAGAGTAACTAAAGCAAATGGAAAAAATGATGAAGCAAAAGTGCTAAACAGAAGATTTCAAAGGCAGTTTGAGAAGACAAAGGGAATGAAAAGTGTAAATATCTGGAGTGAGAAAAATAAAGGGAAGACCACATTCGTACAGCACTTCTCAAACTGAAAGAAGTGAAGAAAATGCCTCAAGATGCAATATCAAAGGATTCTATGCACAAAATCATAGAATTTTGCTCACCTTCATTTTCTGAGCAATGTCTATACCTTGAACATGAACTCACGGTCCCCTAGGACTTTGCTCTAATCCTTCTAGTTACTGGTATCAATGTGAACCTTCAGACCATAATTCATCACTCCTCTGTCAGTTTGTCACACTGTGGTGGCTTATATGTTGCTGTGATACTGGAAGCTATGCTACTGGTATTTTGCATGACGGCAGGGCCACCCATGATGGATAGGTTTCAGCTGAGTTTCTAGACTAAGACAGATTTGGAAGGAGAGGCAGGCTACTTCTGATTGTTTAGCCAATGAAAACCTTGTGAATAGCAGTGAAACATTGTTAGGGCCAGAATATTGAATGTTGAAACATGATAAATAGCACCAGAATTTTGTCAGATAGAGTGCCAAAGATGAGTCCCTCAGGTTAGAAGTCACTCAAACTACGACTGGGGAGAGCTACCTCCTCAAAATACAGTTGACCGTGATGACATGAATGGAGTAAATGTTCGGGACTTCCATTTACTGATGGGGCACAACTCAAAATGAGGAGAAACAGCTTCAAGCACCCATTTATAATTGGAAAATGTAATTTAAAAACTGTGAATCTAGGAAAAGTGTTTTTGTTGTTAAGTGCCGTAGAATCAGTCTGACAGTATAGGGATTTGTAGGAGGTGCTCTTGGAATTGAACCACCGACCTTATGGTCATCAGTCCAGTGCTTATCTTATAGAGCCACACCAAGACTCCTGGAACTAGTCAAAAAAGAAATGGATCATATAAACATAGATATCCTAGGCATTAGTGAGCTGAAATGGGTGATACTGGCTGTTTTCAATCTGATAATCATATGGTTTACTATGCTGGAAATGATAAATTGAAGAGGGATGGTGTCACATTCAGCATCAAAAAGAACATTTCAAGATCTGTCTCAAAATACAATACTATCTCTGATAGAATACTATCCATATGCCTACAAGGAAGACCAATTGATACCACTATTATTTAAATTTATGCACCAACTCCTAGAGCCAGTGATGATGAGATTAAAGAATTCTGCCAACTTCTTCATCTGAAATTGATCAACATTGTGATCAAGATGCATTCATAATTACTAGTGATTGGAATGGGAAGGTTAGAAACAAAGAAGTATCAGTAGTAGGAAAATTTAGCCTTGGCCATAGACATGTTGTTGAAGATTGCATGATAGAATTTTGCAAGACCAATGACTTCTTCATGGCAAATACCTTTATTTCACAGCATAAAAAATGATTATTCACATGGACTTCACCAGATGGAATACACCAAAATCACAAAGAGATGGTGGAAAAGATCCATATCTTCAGCTAAAACATGGCCATAGGAAGACTGTGAAGCAAACCATCAATTGCTCACATGCAATTCAGGTTGAGGGTGAAGAAAATTAAAATAAGTCCATGAGAGCCAAAGTATGACCTTGAACGTATACCACCTAAATTAGAGATCATCTCAAAAATAAATTTGATGCATTAGAAACTAATGATCAAAGACACAAAGAGTTGTTGGATGACATCAAGAAATCTGAAAGGGCAATATAAGAGATATAATGTGGTGAGGTAAGGTTTCTCAGTGAAATTCTCAAAGAACCATTTCTTTCCATTCAGTGACTTTGTGTATTTCTTCCATCTTCTTTTGATGTTTTTTGCATCATTCCATTTTTTTGCCCAGAGAATCCTTCAATATTGAGGCTTGAATTTTTTTCTTAAGTTCCCTCAGTTTGAGAAATGATGAGTGTGTTCATCCCTTTTGGTTTTCCAACTCCAGATCTTTGCATATTTTATTGTAATATTTGACTTTGTTTTCTCGAGCTGACCTTGGAAGTTTTATGTTCAGCTCTTGTACCTCCTCAATTCTTCCATTCGTACTAGCTGGAAAGCAAGTTTCAGAGTCTCTTCTGACATCCATTTTGGTCTTTTACTTCTCTCTTGTCTTCCTAATGATCTTTTGCTTTCTTTCTATATGATGTTTTTGATGTCACCCCACAACTCTTCTGACCTTCTGTCTTTAGTGTATAATGCATCAAACCTGTTCTTCAGATGATCTCTAAATTCAAGTGAAATATATTCAAGGTCATATTTTGGCTTTCTTGAACATGTTTTACATTTTCTTCAGCTTCAGCCTGAATTTGCATCTGAACAATTGATGGTCTGTTCCACAGTCTACCCGTGGCCTTGTTTTGGCCGATGATATGGATCTTTTCCACTGTCTCTTTCATCAATTTGATTTCTATGTATTTCTTCTGGTGGGATCCATGTGTATAGTCATCTTTCATGTTGTTTAAAAAAAGTATTTATCATGAACAGACCATTGATCTTGCAAAATTCCATCATGCGATCCCTAGCATTGTTTCTATCACCAAGGCCATAATTTCCAACCACTGATCCCTTCCCCTTTGTTCCCAACCTTGCATTCCAATCACCAATAATTATCTATACATCATGATTGCATGTTTGATCGATTTCAGACTGAAGTTGGTAGAATTATTCAATTTCATCAACACTGACTTTAGTGATTGGTGCATGAATTTGGATAATAGTGATATTAACTGGTCTTCCTTATGGGCGTATGGATATGATCCTATCACAGACAACTACAGCGTTGTACTTCATGAATGATTTTGATATGTTATTTTTGATGATAAATGTGACTCCATTCTTCTTCAATGTGTCATTCCTGGCATAGTAAACCATATGGCTGTCAGATTCAAAATGGTCAATACCAGTCCATTTCAGCTCACTAATACCTAGGATATCGATGTTTATGCATTTCATTCATTTTTGACAATTTCCAATTTTACTAGATTCATACTTTTTACATTCCATGTTCCGATTATTAATGGATGTTTACAGGTGTTTCTCTTCATTTTGGTTTGTGCACCATCAACAAATGAAGGTCTTGAGGGCTTTACTCTGTTCGAGTCATCATGGTCAACTCTACTTTTAGGAGGCAGCTCTTCCCCAGTCGTATTTTGAGTGCCTTTCAAACTGAGGGTCTCATCTTCTGGCACTGAATCTAACACTATTCTGGTGTTCTTCATTATGTTTCTTTATTCAATATTGTGGTGCTGACAGTGTTATACTGCTAACATTTCTCCTTGAAGAACATCTAGTAAGATGACCCCTTTGGAGTCCCAGAACATAGTCACCATAAACTTTTGAACTGATCTTTCTGCCTTGAATTGAACTGGCCCAGGAGATCCCTTGAAAGTGACTGTTTTGAATGGACCTTGCTATCTGGATTGAATTGGTTAATCCAAGACGTGTTTCTGGTTATGATTCATCCTATAAAATCGTATCCATCAACTGATGTACCAATTAGCACTTTGTGATAGCTAACCTTTACACAATACTTTTGGCAACCATTGAGTAGAAAGCTTGCCAAGGCCAAAATGGTTCACCTAAATTGAAAATACTGAATCTTGTGAAATACCAACTTCGGTTTTCATCTTATCAGTGGCTACTGTACAGTCTTCTTTCACCCATTTATATACTTTAGGCATAGATTCTTCATTCATCTAGGTTGACCGTTTTCCCTCTCTTGGTTCACGTTTGAGGCCTTTCAGACTTCCCTTAAAATGCTTCACCCATCTAAAACTGTTGTTTTATATGAGATACCATTCCTGTAAACTTGTGGCAGAGGCAATGATTTGAGAAGAATGCGAAGTGTTCACTTGAGTTTTGTTAAACACTTAATATTAGTCCTGACCTCCAAATCATTTTTTCCCCTTTTTTGAAGGCACCTGATTGAGACTAAGATAGGTATATCACTGACAGAGTTTGTCTGTAGTCATCCACTGACTGCAGAGACACTTTCAATGCATTTCGTTTAGACTATACCATTGCATATATGAACTGGGACCCTAGTAGCAGTACTTTTTCACTTACCCACATATATGTCAAACCTTATCAAATTTTATGTTTTATATATGTGCAATTTATTGCATGTAAATTACAACTTAATCAAGTTGTCAGAAATGATATATGAGCAAAATTAAGGAGCACATTATATTCTCTAAGGATAGAGACTATCAGAAATAAAGACAGAGTTAATATTAACCATAAATCATAAATGTAGGCTAAATAAGCAAAGTGGATTATAGATGAGGTTCAAGAATGAGAAAGGAAGCAATTTGACAGTTGGTATGGTTTGCTGTATTGGACTTTGTGTTTATTAATAGTGGGCATCATTTCTGATAGATCAGTACATATGCAATAGCACATATTTAATATGTTTCATTTCTGTCCTGTTTCAGGGATCACTTGCAAAGGCAGGCAGTGAAAAGAAGTAAGAATGTAAAATTTGAGTAACCAAATTCATGTAATTCATTAACTATTTATTGAACGTATCTATTGCACAGCATTATGTGGCACATACAGCACAGTGCAGCTGATGTTCTTATTATCTCTTGGGATTCACTGTTGAGCATGTAAGGTATGAGTGTGTAGAAATCATGTTGGAAGAGAATGTTCTTAAGTTGCTTGAAGTTCTTTAAACATCTAGTCATTTAAATCACTGTAACCAATCAGGTTTGGAGAAGCATATATCCCTGAGGAACAGAAGTAGAGAATTTACGACGTGTATCATATTTTTGAATAGCCCTATGGGTTTTGACTCTAACTTGGAAAAGATACATTGTTATCATAGCAATGCATACTGTGAGTTGAGAGTCCTTAATTTTCAAGTACATTGATGATATGCCTCAAGATGTTGTGTAATTGCATGATTTCAGAATTGTTTTTCACTGACATGACCAAATCTTTCCAAAATAATGCTTCATAGATGGAAAGTTGAAAAGTATTACAGCCCTGCAATGAGATACTTTACAAATAATTTCCAGAATGAGTCACCATTCCGGATGGTGAGCAATATTGATTTCTTAGTCCTTTTAAGGTTTTCACTTATCTGAAAAAAATTCAATAAGGAAACTGTGCCAACTGAATATGTATTCATAAATGTTTCAGGCAATAACACATGAGACAGATGACTTCTTTACCTTTCTTTCAAAATATATTTGAAAAATATGTGTCTAGAAACAAATAACTTGCATCACCTTTTAAACTATATCAATATGTCAATGCTGTTTTAGGCTGAAGATACTTCATCGTCTTTTTTAAATGATAGGTAAATGGACAGAGAGAGAACGAAAGAGAAAGATGTCAAAGTTAAGAATGAACTATATGTTTTCATTTTAACTTGTTATTAATTTTTAGCTCAATTGCTAAACAAATTATAAGGTAAGGAACACAATTAAATAGAATCAAAGTTGTCTTCTCTCACTGAATTCATTCTAATTTGTTCCCTAAACAATGTGTTAATATTTTGTAAATACTTTTTTTTAAAAAGATTTTCTGTTTCATGTTTATTATCAGTGCTTTAGTCAATATAGAACACTCTGTAATGATTAGTAACATGGAGACACCAACAGGTTTTTTCTTCCCACAATCATCAAGTACCAATCTTTTCTAGTAAATATTGATTTACACCAAAGGAAAAAACTATACATACCTAGACATAATTTCAGGAGATGCTGATATCATCATCATCATTCACTCAAATCACATTTAAAAAAAGCATTTAAAAACGTCCACAAACTTTCTCACTATAAAGACTCCCCGAAACTGCATGATAAAATTACACTAAAAAATCCACTTTGGAAAAGTAGGAAGTTACTTTTCTAATTTTGGCTTTGAGATTTTTTATTAGTATTATGGTTTTTAAATCTGTTAAAAAATGTAATTAAAAGTGTGTTGAGAAGAATAGAAAAAGGAGCTTCCAGGAGATGGATTCAATAGGCCTGAAAATATTTATGTAAAGGGAAACTTTAAGTGCAAGTTTTCAATACGTCTTCCAGAACAGGATGAAGTGATGAGCAGTTTTTGCACTGGTTGCTCCCATGTGAGAGAGGTCTTCCTGATACATGCATATTTACAGAATCTTCTGTAAGATAGTGTTGGCTAATTTCAATGATTCATCTTTTACTAAAACAATATCGTGAGAGTCCATGTACTTTTCTAAAAGCTCATCTACTTTATCATTTAGATACCCAATTTTCAGAACATGTTGAGCACTGGCGACTCCCATCTGCCATTCTTAAGTCTCCCTGGGAGTCTCCCGACAGGATTATATTGTGGTTGTTTTTAGTTGATTGAAATAGTCTGTGTTCCTCAAGGCACCATCATGCTTGTTAAATACATGAATCAATTCTCCTTTAAATCCTTTGAGTATCCCATTGTCATCAAAATTCATGAAATAGGACTCGACTTTGATATTTGGATGACAAACATCAGCTTAATGGATCACCTCCACTACTATACCTCCAATACCAGCAGAAAAGATGAACACAGGGATACTGAGTTTGTGGAAGAAATTCTCATAACCCTTCCTTGAGCATAATGTCAGATTCTCCCACAATTTCTTTAATTTTATCTTTTGGTAAAGTTTGCTCAATAAACAAACCATGTGACTTAGCAAACCATTCCACCATATATGGATACTTCTCTTCTATAGTACGAACAGGATCAATTTCAATAGCATAATAATTTTCCATTAGTTGCAAAATCTTTTTTCTATATTCATCTGTAACCAGTTTATTAGAGTTTTAATGACATTAAGATATGTTGGGCATCTCTTTTCTTGGTGGGAAAATCTACTTAGTGGCATATCAAAGTCTGTTATTATCCGGAGAAACAATGACGGCAGAGATGGAATGGCTGGGGATTCTAGAGCAAGAGAGGGAGAGGGCCTGTGCGCTGACGGTCAGGGGGCAGGCCTGCAGGGTATACTCTGTGGTTGGATGATGCATGGATGGGATTGTAGCCATGGAAATGAAAGGATATAGATAGGATGAATGTAAAGCTAGTGTTCTTCCATGTAAACTATCACATAATTTACAATAAAACATTTTTAAAAAGTTAATGATTATGAACTGACAACGGCAGCCCCACACAGCAGGGCTGGCCTCAGGCTGCCATGAGCACGGCCACCCTCCACCCCCCTCCCCCCTCCAGCTTTTGCAGGCAGCTCTGGCAAGCTGGACGTCTAGGCCTAGACAAGTTAGGCGCCGCCCCATTCACCATTTATGACGATGACTGATGACTTCAGCGCTGACACTGACTCCGTAGCTGCTGTGCCCACTCCGGAGCTGTGCCACAAGGAGCTCTTCGCCGACCTCTTCAAAGGTAACCACATGGCAACATGGCAGGCGGTGTAAATGACGCAGCTGTAAATACTTTTTTGTGACAAAAATTCTTTACTGGACATTGGTGTAGTTGGAAAGCCAGCTTATGAAGCCTAAGAGAAATTATGATTTAAAAAATGTGGCACTGTAGGATTAGCCCTGGATTTGTGAACCACAAGGTCAACAGTTCAAATCTATCAACTGCTCCTCGGAAACCCTGTACAGAGTTGCTATGAGAGGGAACTTCTCATCGGCACGTAACAATATATGCTTTATTCGTATCAGAATATTTGGAGTTATGGTGTGGCACTGTAGGATAATACACTGGATAGCAAAGTCCTTTTGAACTGCAAGGTTAACAGTTCAAAACTCAACAGCCACTCCTTTGGAAACCCTACACAGGGTTGATATGAGTCAGAACCAACTTGACGGCACTTAACAAAAACATCAATATGCTCAAGATAGACTTTAATATCTGTATATAAATAACATGATTTTTTTTTTCTTTTGCACTATACTCAAAACAACAATCGGTGTGTGTTTGTTTGTGTGTGTGTGTGTGTGTGTGTGTGTGTGCATAGTTTCTATGATGTTGGTATCTTCTAATCTCTTTTGCTGAAATTCTTTTCTTTTTTATGACAGCAGCTAACAACAAATAATAACCATGCTAAGAGGCATATTGAAGAAGGGTTTTGCTTTCCCTTCTTTTCTCCTTCACTTCCTCAAGTTTATGGCTTTCTTATGAATATATTCCTTTTGTTCTTGACCTGTGCCATCCCTCCAGCCACTGATCTACCTTCCTCTTCTTCTCATACCAGGTAATCATCAGATCATGTCATTGTCGTTTTTGTTGTTGTTGTTAAGTCCTGCCGAGTTGGTCCCGACTCATGACGACCCTGTCTAGGGTTTCAGAGGAGCTGATGGTGGATTTGAACCACGGACCATGCGGTTCAAATGGACCTTGTGGTACAGTGCATCATCCTGCCATGTCACACAAGGACTCCCATTTACAATGTGAAAACCCTTGTTTAAACGTTTTGCAGTAGTGGTCATATGCAGCATTTGACCTTTTGTGACTGATTTGTTTAACTCAGCTTAATGACCTTCAGATTCATCCATGTTATAAGGTGTTTCACAGATTCATCCTTACTCTTAAATGTTGTGTAGAATCCCGCTGGGTATGTGTACCAGGTTTTTTATCATCTCTTCTATTGGTGGACATTTGGATTTTGCTTTTGTGAACAGCACTGCATTAAACATGGGTGTGCGTATATGTATCATGGCTTTTATGTCTCTAGGATACATTCCAAGTAGAAGGAATACTGTGTCAAATGGTTGTTTTAGTTCCAACTTTAGAGGACACGCCATACATACCACTTTTCATGGTGAAGGCAGCATTTTGCAATCCTAGCAACAGCATATGAGACTGTCAATCTGTCCACACTCTTACCAACATTTGCTGTTTTCTGATTTTTAAAATTTTGTTACTAGTGCTGGGGTGACATGATATCTCATCATTGCTGGTATAGTGCTGTGGGTCAATGCTTGGACTGCAAGGTCAGTTTGAACTGCAAAGTCTGCAGTTCAAGCTTACCAGTTGCTTCTCAGAAACCTTTACAGGGTGGCTATGAGTTGGAACCTACTCTACGGCACTTAACGGCAACAATGTTGTTGTTGTTGTTAAGTGCCTTCGAGTCGGTTCCAACCCATAGCGACCCTGTACAGGGTTTCCGAGGGTGTAAATCCTTACGGGAGTAGAAAGCCTCATCTTTCTCCCGCGGAGCAGCTGGTAGTTTCGAACTGCTGACCTTAAGGTTCGCAGCCCAATTCGTAACCACTACACTACGACAACAATAGCAATGGTTAATAAGGACTCCTGGTATGGCGCTGTATCATCAGCACTGGACTGAGAACCACAAGGTCAGCAGTTCAAACCCACCAGGTTCACTATGAGAGGGAGCTGACTTGACTTCATTTAATAACAATGGCAAATAATGAGGCTTTTTGATTCCATAATGGTTTACAGGTTTAGAAACCCTATAGGGTCACTGTGAATCAGAACTGATTCTAGAACACTTAACAACAATAGCAAATGTGGCTAATGAAGTCAGGATGGTGAAATTTTGTCTCCCATACTTCAGACATGTTAATAGAAGGGACCAATTGCTGGAGAAGGACATATGTTTGGTAAAGTGGAGAGAAAGCGATTAAGAGGAAGATCCCAAAGAAATGTCAGTGTCAGCAGCAATAGGATCAAGTATAACAGCAATTGTGCAGATGGCAGAGGACCAGGCAGTGTTTAGTTCTGTTGTACATAGGGTCATATGCATCAGAACTGAATCCAAAGCAGCCAACAATAATAACAACCTTAGGAAATGATCATGAGAATTCATTCATGTTTGTTGATGACCTAAATGTCTTCTTTGGTAGGTGTCTGTTTTAATTAAATTGTCTTTTTCTCGTTGAGATGCTGTTGTCACTCTTAGGTGTGGTTGAGTCGATTCTGACTCATAGAGACTTATGCACAAGAATGAAACACTGCCTGTTATTGCCCTATCCTCACAATTGTTACGCTTTAGCCCTTTGCGGCTGCCACTGTGTCAATCCATCTCCTTGGGAGTCTTCCTTTTTTCCGCTGAGCCTCCATTTTATTAGACATGATGTCCTTCTCTAGGAACTGGTCCCTCTCAGTAACCGTTCCAAAGAATGAGAGACAAACTCTAGCCATGCTAGCTTCTAAGGCGCATTCTGGCTGCACTTCCTCTGGTAGCCCACAATAACTCAAATGCACCAATTCTTCTAAGGTCTTCCTTTTTCATTGTCCTATTTTCACATGCATATGAGGCTTTTGAAAATACCATGGCTTGGGTCAGGTGCACCTCAGTTTTGGAACTGACATCTTTGCTTTTGAACATTTTAAAGAGGTCTTGTGCAGCAGATTTGCCTAACGAAACACACCATTTGATTTTTGATGGATGTTTCCATTCGTGTTTTTGTGGATCCAAGCAAAGTGAAGTCTTTGACATCAATCTTTTATCCATTTATCATGATGTTATTTATTGATCCAGTTGTGAGGATTTTTGTTTACACTGAGGTGCAACCTATACTGGAGGCTGTGGTCTTTGATCTTCATCAGTAAGTGTTTTAATTCCTCTTCACTTTCAGCGAGCAAGGTTGTGTCATCTGCATATTGCAGATTGTTAATGACTCTTCTTTCAATACTGATGCCACATTCTTCTTCATATAATCGAGCTTCTCAAATTATTTGCTCAGCATAAATTGAATAGACACGGTGAAACAATGCAACTCTGGCACACACCTTTCCAAATTTTAAACCATTCAGTATCTCTTTTTTTTTTTTTTTTTTGTCGAATGACTGCCTCTTGGTCTATGTACAGGGCCTCATGAGCACAATTAAGTGTTCTGGAATACCCATTTTCCATAATGCTATCCATAGGTTTTCATGATCAACAAAGTGGAAAGACTTTGCACAGTCGATAAAATACAGATAAACAATTTTCTGATATTCTTTGTTTTCAGCCAAGATCCATCTGACATCAGCAATAATATCCCTCATTCCAGTTCTTCTTCTGAATCTGGTTAATGTTTCTGGCAGTTCCCCATACATGTACCATTGCAGCCATTTTAAAAACGATCTTCAGCAAAAATTTATTTGCATATGATACTAATGATAGTGTTCGATGATTTCCACATTCCATTGGGACCTCTCTTTATAATGGGCACCAATGAGACAGGAATGAATCTCTTCAAATCAGTTTGCCAGGAAGCTATCTTAAAAAATTTTTTAGCATACACAAGTATCTCCACTGCTGCATCAATTTGTTGAAAGTTTTCCATATGTATTCCATCAATTCCCATAGCCATGATATTTGCCAGTATCTTCAGCATACCTTGGACTTCTTCCTTCAATACCATTGGCTCTTGATAATATGATAACTCTTGAAATAGTTGGCAATCAGCCAATGCTTTCTGGTACAGTGATTCTGTATATTCCTTCCATCTTCTTTTGATGCTTTTTGCATCATTCAGTAATTTGCCCCTATAAGGATATCACTGTCATAGGTGACATCAAGTTGAGTCCAACTCATAGTTGTTGTTGTTATTGTTAAGTGCTGTTGAATAAGCTCTGGCTTATAGTGATCCTGTATAGGGTGTCTGAGGAGAGGCTGGTGAGTTTGAATTGCCAACATTGCAGTTCAAACCGACTTTGTGGTCCAGTGCTTATCCTACATTATCACACCATAGTGACCCCATATAAAATGCAATGAAGCATTGCCTTGTCCAGTTACATGCTCACAATTGTTGCCATATTTGAGCCCATTGTCACATGACTCCTTTTCCATGACACTGTACTTTGCAAAGCAAGATGCTCTTCTCCACGGATTGGTGTCTCTTGATGATGTGTCCAAAGTAAGCATGAAGAAATCTAATACATCTTGGTTTCTAAGGCGCATCCTCGCTGTACTACATCAAATAATGTATTGTTCCTTATGCCGGCAGTCCATTGTATATACAGTATTGCTGGCCAACACCCCAATTTGAACGTGTCTACTCTTTTGTTTTCCCTGTTCGTTGTCCAGTTTATGAAAACAGAAGAGGCAATTGGAAATATCTTGGCTTGGATCTCGTACACCTTAGTCCTCAAAGTACCATCTTTGCTTTGTTGTTGTTGTTAAGTGCCATCGAGTCAGTTCCGACCCATAGTGACCCTGTACAGGTTTTCCGAGGCTGTAAATCTTATGGGAGCAGAAAGCCTGATCATTCTCCTACGGAACAGCTGGTAGTTTCAAACTGCTGACCTTGTGGTTCGCCGCCCAAGTCGTAACCACTATGCTACCAGAGCTGAGTATGACTTTAATGTCCTCTTTCATCTTCTTGCCTTCAATGCCATCTGATAAATTTCAAACTGACACTTTTGTACCTCAGGATTTAATTTTTGGTCTGTTTTGTTTTTAATCTCTCTCCCTCTCCACACTGCCTGTTCTGGCCTTTTCCCTATTAATAAACAGTTCAGGGTTGGGGTGTGTCCATTTTGAGCTGCTTGCCCCTTTAAATGCTGAGGGTATCTGTGTGCATGTGTGGCAGAAGAATCCACCAATGATGGAGGTGAGGGGTGTCCAATCACTCAGGCACCCCCTCTAGACACCAAAATGGATGTGTGCAGGCAGTGATGGGCAAATTAACAGATGCCAAAGTTGTCGACTCTAAGTCTGTCAGGTTCTAAAGTACGGCATTTGTTACTTCTGCTACAAATATAAGATATCCACTAGATATAAGCCTTCATAATTTTTAAATATTCCTACCTATATGGTTCAGAATTTTGGAGCTCTCTCCTGAATCCACTCCATCTGGCATCCTGTGGTATTGCTGATGGAGATCTTCACTGCACCTCTACCCTATCCACCACCTCTGTTATTTGATTTCTTGACAGCTACTCCCACGGACATTGATTCTTGATCCAAGAAGAATGAAATCCTTGACAACTTCATATCTCATATTTTAATGCAAATATTTAGTTACACTTCTTTGCTCCATTGGTTTCGGCACAGCCCCCCTTTCCACTGCAAGTGGAGTCTTGTTGCATCATGTGGCACTTGTTTATGAAGTAGGTTTAGGAAGCCCAGCCATGTTATGGCAGCATGGCCAATCAAAATCTCTCCTGATATTGACATACGGCCATATGGAAAGTGTCAATTTTTCTCACTGGAATAGCTGAACTGGGAAAGACACCATTGTGGGCAGTTGTCTTGCCTCCTTGCTGGTTAGAATCATTATAAAAATTAAAGCAAATGACATTGAGAAGTACTAAAAGATACTGCCTCAGTGAAGTAGTAAAAGATACTGCCTCAGTGAAGTACTAAAAGATACTGCCTCAGTGAAGTACTAAAAGATACTGCCTCAGTGAAGTACTAAAAGATACTGCTTCAGTGAAGTACTAAAAGATACTGCCTCAATGCTGTTAGTTTGGCTGCCAAGTTCAGTCACTATTGAATACAAACCCCATATCTGGATTCCAAAATTCTGGACGATACTGTTTCCTTTTAACCTAAATTAGTTGTGGATTTATATAGTTTTCAAACAAGTGTGTCTTGGTAGCAGAAACTGTTAGTAGGAGTGCATTTAGCTAAATGTTGTTGTTTTTGTTGTTGTGAAGTGCCGTTGAGTGGGTTCTGACCCATGTTGTTGTTGTTGTTAGGTGTCATCGAGTCACTATTGACTCATAGCAACCTTATGCACAGAAGAATGAAACACTGCCCAGTCCTGGACCAACCTCTCAATTGTTGCCGTGCTTGAGCCCATTGATCCTGCTACTTTGCCAATCCATCTCGCTGGGGGTCTTCCTCTTTTTCTCTGACCCTCCACCTCACCAAATATGATATCCTTCTCCAGAGACTGGTCCTTCCTGACAATAAGTCCGAAATATGAGAGACGAAGTTTGGTCATCTTGGCATCCAAGGAGCACTCTGACTGCACTTCTTCCAACACAGATCTATTGGTTATTTTGGCAGCCATGACACTTCCAACACCATAACGCAAAAACATCAATTCCTTTATGGTCTTCCTTATTCACTGTCCAGCTTTCGCATGCATATGAGGTTATTGAAAATACCATGGCTTGAGTTGT
>NW_006408539.1:20353806-20356052 GCF_000296735.1 Chrysochloris asiatica
CCTCTTCACTTTCAGTAAGCAAGGTTGTATCATCTGCATATCGCAGGTTGTTAATGAGTCTTCCTCCAATCCTGATGCCACAGTTTTCTTCATATAACCCAGCTTCTCAGATTATTTGCTCAGCATACAGGTTGAGTAAGTATGGTGAGAGAATACAACCCTGTTGCATACCTTTATTAATTTTAAACCATTCTGACCCATAGCGACCCAGTGTAGGGTTTACAAGGAGTAGCTGGTGAGCTTGAACCGCTGACCTTGCTATTCAAGCTGACTTTGCAGTTAAGCACATTAACCCACAATGCCACACCAGAGAGGGAATCAAAGTAGTAAAGATCATTCTAGCATTGGAAGGACAGTTTGAAAGCAGTTATTGTGGTAAAATTATACTTTGTCTTATTTTCTAGCTCAGGCCATGTTCTATGAATTATAGGTATTTTGAACACTTAGTATAAAAATATGAAGGGTAGGTGTGTTAGTTTCCTTGTATAGTATTCAGTATTCTGGTATTCTGAAGGACAAGGGCATATCTCAGTCCTGGATGGCCCTTCTGATATGCTTCCTACTTTTCTTATGAAACCTCATTGTAACTGCTTTCAACAATTCTAGATTGAGCTGGAGATCAGATAATGAAATGTCATATAGCATTTCCTACAAAGCTGCAGTTAGAAACAAGATTTTAGAAAACATTTCATTTTGGGTTTCTGGGGAGTGACAATCCACATCATGGCCAGGTGTAGGTGTTCTTGGAGTGATTGATATCACACAGAGATCCTGAATTTGGAACTACTAGTAGCAAATGTGTAAGACTGTCCTTTGAAAATGTCTTTATTTTTTTCCTTGCTCTTTTGTCACTATTAGAATTTTTGCTGGTAAGCATGTACATTCCATATTGCAAAGAGTAGTACTGGTTTCTATTTATGGGACTTAGGTACATATACAATAAAAGTTTTCTAATCTGTTTGCCACTAAAGAATGTAAAACCTTTATTATTATCTTCCTAAACCAAAAAACAAACCCCTATATGTCAAGTTAATTCTGGTTCATAGCAACCCTATAGAACAGAGTAGAAATGCCCCCAATAGTTTCCAAACCTGTAATCTTTAATAAATCAGACTGCCATATCGTTCTCTTATAGAGCAGCTGGTGGATTCCAACTCCTGACCTTCTGGCCACAGACAAGTGTTTAATTAAGGCTTCTATTATCTTTCTGTTGTTGTTGTTGTTAAGTGCCATCGAGTCGGGTCCGACCCATAGCGACCCTGTACAGGGTTTCCGAGGGTATAAATCTTTACGGGAGTAGAAAGCCTCATCTTTCTCCTGTGGAGCGGCTGGTAGTTTCGAACCGCTGACCTTAAGGTTCGCAGCCCAATTCATAACCACTACGCTACCAGAGCTCCTTTCTACTACCTCTTTAATTTCTACTATAAAAATGATTATGGGGACATTGTAAACTCCTCTCAACTATTTTACCTGATTGCTGATGAGTCCCAAATGCCTTCTGGTCCTGGGAGGGATGGGTATGTGATATGGGCCTGACCAATAACAGGAGGACATCTGTTTGCTTTGTTTGTTAAAAACATGAAGCTAGTACCCAAGATTGACACAAGTACACTTATAGAGAAATGGTCTTTGTTTGTGAATGAGGGAGCAGAATTGTAAAGATAAAAGACTATTGTTTTTAGATGCCTTTAGATGCCTCATAGAGCTCCAAGGTAAAACAGAATAAAACAATAAAACATTTTCTGGTCCTGCACAGTCTGCACAATTGTTATATTAGAGCCCATTGTTGCAGTCAATGTGCTGATCCATTCAATTGAGGGTCTTCCCCTTTTCACTGACCCTCTATCAAACATGATGTTCTTCTCAGGGATGGTCCTTCTTGATAATGTGTCCAACATAAATGAAGTGAAGTCTTGCCGTCCTTGATTTTAAAGAGCATTCTGGCTATATTTCTTCCAAAACAAATTTGTTCATTTTCTTGGTGGTCCATGGCACATTCAGTATTGTAGCTGCCATAATTTCTAGCTACATGGATGTACCCTACGTGCATAATGCATTCAAGTTCTGAGAGGAACAGAGATCTAAGATGAAAGGAGAGATGTTGTGTGTGTGGGGGTGATAATAGTATATTTTTGCACCTGGAGAAAAACAAAACACACACAAAAAAAGGAAAAATCCAGATGTATTTTAGTATCTCTTTACATTTGGCCCTTTCTGTGGCATCAGGATTGGAGGAAGGCTCAGTA
>NW_006408539.1:20357242-20380757 GCF_000296735.1 Chrysochloris asiatica
ATCGAGGCTAGGTCAAATGGGTACTATCTGCAAGTTTAGGTATTCTTGTGCATCTCCCCTCACTTCATTTCAGCTGGATGCTTCACTCTCAGTTCTAGCCCTCTGTGGCTATATCCTTGTCCATGGGCTCAGGAGTTCCCAGGTCTCACCACACATTGGACTAACCAGCCCTTCCTCTTCTCTCTCATCTCCAGGTCAATGGGCATCTATGGAAGATGGTTGAACTCAGCCCATTTCTTCATTGCTGCCTTTCCTCCTCTTCCACTCACAGTAGACCAATGTGATCATCAGCAAGCATACATGCCTGCTCATGTATTCCCTTTGAGTTTCAGTCTTAGAGGGGTTTTTTTTTCCCCTAAAGGTACGTGATTGCTTTCCTTGATGGCTTCCCAGTGAACAACTTGCCTATTCTTGCAGTAGCCAGTTATACTGCCATTTCGTTTGGGGTTTTTCCTGATGATCTTTCTTTGAAGATGTATCTTCTGTTGCTGCAGCTGTTCCAAGCTGGTCTGCTTGTTCTTTTCTAGTGGGAATGTCCCACCTCAGAAGGTTCTGGATGGGGCTCAGGATTCCACCAAAGGTCCTGTACACTACAAAGGCCCCTCAAAAGGCCTATTTCACTGGGCAAGTTCAAGAGCCCCTTTTAGGTAATCCAATCAGTTATAAGCTGAAGGCTGTCTTATAAGCTTTCTGTAATCATGTTTCCCATCATTCTTTTCTATGCCTCTCATGTGTCTATTTTACAATAGTAGACCAGGGAAACCAATATTCATAAGACAATCAAGCATCTTAGTATTATTTTCCCTCTTCAGACTATGCCTTGATCCCTGTATCACAGAGCCCTGTTGTTGCAAGATTGGGCATACATTACTATTTACCTCTGTCCTATTTAGCCCATACAAACCTGTCTCAGTGTTTCCTTATCTACCCTGTTCTTCCATCCCCTCCCCCTTCTTGTGTATTGTCCTCACAAACACCCAAATTATGATGTGTCTGCCCTGTACCCTGTGCTCTACTGTCACATCCCTAAACCTCCCTCAAACCCCGCCACCCCACCCCCATCAGTAGCCAAAAAATAATTTTTTCCCCTTTTAGTATGGGTATATTTTCTTAAGCTTTTCCCATAATGGTTTTATGCAGTATTTGCCCTTTTGTGACCGACTAATTTCAATCAGCATAGTGTCCTCAAGGTTCATTTATGTTATGTGTTGGTTTACAGCTTCCTTTTGTTCTTTAAGGTACCATAATAATTCATTATGTTTATGTAACAAAGTTTGGTTATCTATTCTTCCACTGATGGGCACTTAGGCTGTCTCCATCTTTTTGCTTTTGTGACTAGTGCTGCTATGAACATTGGTGTGCATACATCTACTCATGTTATGGATCGTATTTATTGTGGATATATAACAAGTGGAGGAATTGCAGAATCATATAATATTTCTATTTCCAACTTTCTGAGGAAGCACCATACTGTTTTCCAGAGTGATTGGACTATTTTGCATTCCCACCAGCAACGTAGGAGAGTCCCTGTCTCTCCACATCCTCACCAGCATTTATTATCCTATGCATTTTTAAGCTTTGGTGTGATTACAGGTGTGAGATGATATCTCATTGTTGTTTTGATATGCATCTCTCTAAGGAGCTCTGGTAGCGTAGTGGTTTAGAATTGGGCTGCTAATCTCAGGGTCAGCAGTTAGAAACTACCAGCTGTTCCATGGGAGAAAGAAGAGGCTTTTTGCTCCAGTAAAGATTTATAGCCTCAGAAACCCTGTACAGGTTCGCTATGAGTTGGAACCAACTCCACAGCACATAACAACAGCAACAACAATGACTTATGATCATGAAAATTTCTTCATATGTTTATTAGCTGCCCAAATGTCTTCCTTGATGATGTGTCTGTTCATGTCCTGTGCCCATTTTTTAATTGGGTTACTTGTCTTTTTATTGTAAAGCTGTTGCAGTTTCCTATAGATTTTAGAAATTTGTCCCTTTTCTTATATGTCATTGCAAAGGATTGTTTCCCATTCTGTGGGCTCCTTTTTTCACTCTTTTGGTGAAGACTTTTGATGCACATAAGTTTCTAATTTTTAGAATGTCCTAATAATCTATTTTGTCTTCTTTTGTTTGTGTAATTTTTGTAACGTTTCATAGTCTGTGCATGTCCTGGATTAGAGCCCTCACATCTGTCACTATTTTTTCATTGATGGCCTTCATAATTCTCAGATTCATATTTAAGTCTTTAATCCATGCTGAGTTGCTCTTTGTATATGGCATAAGGTAAAGGTCTTGTTTCAATCTTTTGCATATGTATTTCTAGTTCTGCCAGCTCCATCTATTGAAGATACTATGTGTTCCCCACTCAATGTACTTTGGCCCTTTGTCAAAGATCAGTTGTTTGTATGTGGATTTCTGGGTTCTCATTTCTGTCCCGTTGATCTATGTATCTTTCATTGAACAAGTACTAGGCTGTTTTGACCACTGTAGCCAAGTAGTAAATTTTGAAATAAGGGGGTCAGAGGCCCCCAACTTTTTTCTTCTTCTTAAGCAGCGCTTTGCTTATCCTGGGTCTCTTTCCTTTCATATAAAGTTTATAATTTTTTTCCCATCTCTATAAAGAATGTTGTTGAAATCTGGATTGGGATTGTGTTATATGTGTAGATTGCTTTAGGTAGTATTGACGTTTTCACAATGTTAAGTCTTCCTATCCAGGAGTATGATATATTCTTCCATTTTTGTAAGTCTTTTTGGTTTCTTATAGTTTCTTTGTATAGGCCCTTTGTTTCTCTGGTTACATTTATTCCTAAATATTTCATCCTTTGGGTGGCTATTGTAAATGGTATTGCTTTCTTAATGTCCTTTTCAGCATTTTTGTATTTGGTATAGAGGAATCCAACTGATTTTTGAATCTTGATATTATACCCTGCCACTTGATGCTAAATCTTTCAATGAGTTCCAGTAGTTTTTTTCTGAGTCTTTGGGGTTTTCTATATATAGGATCATATCGTCTGCAAATAGAGTTTTACTTCCTCTCTGCCAATTTGGATGCCTTTAATTTCCCTATCTTGCTTTATAGCTCTGGCTAAGGCTTCCAAAACAATATTGAATAGAAGTGGTGATAAAGGGCATCCTTGTCTGAATCTGGTACCTGTTAGCAAGGGGAAGGCTTTCAATTTTTCTCCATTGAGAGTGATGTTAGCTGTTGGTTTTGTATATGTGATCTTAATTATGTTGAGGAATTTCCCTTTAATTCTTACTTTGTTGAGTGTTTAAATCAGGAATGGATGTTAGATTTTGCCAAAAGCTTTTTCTGCATTAATCTATATGATCATTTGGTTCTTTTCCTTTATCTTATTTACATGGTGAATTACATTGATTATTTCTAATGTTGAATCATCCTTGCATCCCTTTTATGAAACCGACTTGGTCGTGATGTATTGTTTTTTTGATGTTTTGCTGAATTCTGTTGGCTAGGATTTTGTTGAGAATTTTTGCATCTAGGTTCATGAGGGATATTGGTCTATAATTTTCTTTCTTAGTGACGTCCTTTCCTGGTTTGTTATGAGTGTTATGCTTCCTTCATAGAATGTATTAGGGAGTTTACCATCCTCTTCTATATTCTGGAATAATTTGAATAGTATTGGTGGCAACTCTTCCCTGAATATTTGGTAAAAGTCACCAGTGAATCCATCTGGAATTCGACTTTTTTTGGTTGAAAGTTTTTTATGACCTGGTCAACTTCTTCCTGTAATATAGGTCTGTTCAAGTTTTCTACTTCACTCTGTATAAGTTTAGGTAGATTGTGCTTTTCTAAAAACGAATTTTTAAAGAATTTCTAAAAATTCTTTGAAAGAATTATGGTTATGTCATTTGTTCAATTGCCCCTTCAATCATCTCCTCTAGGTTTTCAAATTTATGAATTGCAACCCTTCATAATATTCTGTTATTATCCTTTTTTTTTCTATCTGTTCAGTTGTGACATCACCCATGTGGTTTCTTATGCATGCTATTTGTGTCTTCTCCCTCTTTTCTTTTGTTAGGTTTGCCAATGGTTTGTCAAGTTTATTAATTCTTTGAAAGAACCATCTTCTTGTCCTTTGGATTCTATAGTTTTTCTTTCTTCTATCTCATTCATTTCTGCTATAATCTTTATTATTTACCTTCTTCTGTTGGCTGTAGGTTTACTTTGCTGGTCTGTTTCTAATTGTTGGAGATGTAGTGTTAATGTGTTGATTTTGGTTCTTTCTTCTTTTTGGACAGTTTATTGCAATAAGTTGTCCTCTCTGCATTGCTTTAGCTGTGTCCCAAAGATTATGGTATGTTGTGTTTTCATTCTCATTTGTTTCTAGGAACTTTGTGACTTTATATTTTATTTCTTCTACTACCCAGTCACTTTTCAGCAGGGTGCTATTCAGTTTCCATTTATTTGACTTTATTTCCTTGGTCTTCCCATTGTTGATCTCTAATTTTATGGCCTTATGGTCTGAGAAGATGCTTTGTAGTATTTTGATGTTTCTAAATTTATGGAGGCTTGTTTTGTGTCCTAACACATGGTCTATTCTGGAGAATGTTCCATGTGCACTGGAAAAGAATGTGTATTGTGCTGTTGTTGGGTTGAATGCTCTGTACACATCTGTGAGGTCCAGTTGGCTGATTATGTTGTTTAGTTCCTCTGTGTCTTTGTTGAGTTTCTTTCTGGTTGTTCTATCCATTTTTGAAAGTGGTGCATTAAAATCTCCCACTATTATTGTAGATTTGTCTGTTTCTTTCTTCAGATCTTTTACAGTTGGCTTTATATATTTTGGAGTTCTTTCATTGGGAGCATAGATATTTATTATGGTTATGTCATCTAGTTCAATTGTCCCGTTAATCATGAGATAATGTCCATCTTTATCTATTATGCTGGTTTTTGCCTTAAAGTTTATTTTATCAGAGATTAATATTGCTACTCCGGCTCGTTTTTTATTGTAATTAGTTTGGTATATTTTTTTATCCTTTGACTTTTAATTTGTTTGTCTTTGTGTGTAAGGTGTGTCTCTTGCAGAGAGTATATTGAAAGATCTTTTTTTCTTATCCATTTAACCAATCTCCTTCTAACTGGTGCATTTAATCCATTTACATTCAGTGTTATTATCGATAGGTATGGATTAATTGTTGTCATTATGCTTGCTTGTTTTTGGTGATGCTGCTGGTTTCTTTGTTCTGCATGACTTCCTGTGCTGAGTTCATGTTCTTTTTGTGTTCTTTCTTGTCAGTTTCTTCATAGTTTTAATGTCTCCATGTTCTTCTTGGATTTTCATTCTCTTGGTATGTTGTGAAGTATTAGTTTTCCTTGAGATTACCTTACATCCTGTTAACTTTTCCCTCCATTTAAGACAGTCTATTTTATCCTGTAATCTACCTGACCTTCTCACCACCTGGGTGTCTGTTCCTATGTGTTTACCTTCTTTTACACTGTAATTGTTTTGATCAGAGACTGACCTCTTAGATCCTTTGAATTTATTCTTATAGTTTTGTTCTGTTCTCGACTCCTCCATTTGTCAATTGAGTTCCCAGTGGTGCTGCATATATGTCAGTCTCTGGTTGTTGTATGTTCTCGTTGATTCTCTATCCACAGAAGTCCCTTTAGGATGTTTTGTAGCACAGGGTTGGCTTTCGCAAAATCCCTTTTGTTTATACTGGAATGTTTTGATTACACTGACAAGACATCTTTAAAGTGTTGAAAAGCAAAGATGTCAGTTTGAAGACTAAGATGCTCCTGACACAAGCCATGGCATTTTCAATAACCTCATATAAATGTGAAGATCAGATAGTAAATAAGGAAGACCATAGAATAATTGATGCATTTGAGTTATGGTGTTGGAGGACACTATTGAAAGCACCATGGGCTGCCAAAAGAACAAATAGATAGATCTGTGTTACAAGAAGTACAACCAAAGTGCTCCTTGGAAGCCAAGATGGTCAGACTCCATCTTTCATACTTTGGACATATTGTCAGGGGGTACTAATCACTGAAAAAGGATACCATGTTTGGTAAGTGGAGGGTCAAAGAAAAGGAGGAAGACACGCCTCCCCCCAATGAGATGGATTGGCACAGTGGCAGCATCAATGAGCTCAAATGTAGCAACGATTGTGATGTTGGTCCTGAATCTGGCAGTGTTTCATTCTGTTGTGTATAGGCCTACTTTGTGTCTGCACAACATCGATGGCATCTATCAACAACAGCAACAACAACAACATGCTAAATAAGTTACTCTGAAATACATTTATTCCTTGTACCATATTAGAAAAATATTTTGTAGGCATAAAGATATAATTACATCCCCATGACTAGCTTTAATTCTGACACTATGCTTTGCTTGATGAACGGAAGAGTGAAACCAAACATCTTAAGCTATCTTTGAACATAATTAAAGAGTATAATAATATTAACAGGATTGTTATTCTGATGAGTTTACTATATTTTTAACCTTTCTAAAGAAAGTTCTGGTAAACCAGCCACTCCTTGGAAACCCTAAACAGGGTCACTGTGAGTCGGAATCAACTTGTTGACACTTAACAACAACAGCAATGAAAGTTCTACTATATGTCATTTTTTAGAACCATGTGTGCATTTTTATTCTAGTTTTGGTTTTAAATTATATATGCATGTAGAGAGTATTAGACATCTCTCTGTCTCTCTTTCTCTCTCTCTGTCTCTCTCTCTCTTTTAATTGTGTCTCCTCTTGGTGTGGTGCTGTAAGATAGGCAATGAGAGGTTGGTGGTTCAAATGCACCCTCTACTCCTCGGAAACGCTACAGAGGGTTGCTCTGAGTCAGAACCAACTCAATGACACTTAACAACAACAGCAACATAGTTAAAAATGGATTCCTGATGTGGTGCTAAAGGATAAGCACTGGACTGCTAACCGGAAGGTCAGTGGTTCAAACCCACTAACTGTTCTGTGGAAACCCTAGACATATCACATTGAATAACAAGAGCATAGTTAAAATATACACTTTGTGCACCTCTTAGTATACACAAGTAAAAGATGGAAAAAAGGATAGAAAGAGAATGTAAAAAGAGAAATGTAAAGGGCAAAAGGTGGTCTATAGAGAATTTATGAGAGACCACTTTTGAATCATTGCCATGAATTACCCATTACTTGATTTTTTAGAATAATCAGCAATAGAAAGAAGAAACTAACAGCTTCTTACAACTTAATGCATTGTTTTCTTTAGGAATTATACTCTAGTGGTTTATATTATTACATTATGCTCACATTGAAAATAATAACCTTCATCACTCAAATGAATTTAGGAAAGTTTATTAATAATACAGGTCACTGACACTTTTAGTAAACATAATTATATGAGCAATTGAAAAGTACTATATTTGGAAAGATAAAATTTTAATATTGGAACACTGAACGATTGGAAGCTTCCATATGTTTCAATGGACTATAAATATGTTTCCTAGAAATAAATATGGGATGCAGCTTTATTTATTAAGTTAACGCTTACTTTATGCTAGGCTACGTCACCTCATTTTCATTTCATTTAAATGCATTATATATATACTGCAAGGGGTACAAGATAGGCTTAATTATATTAATGTTAATGAGTCCCTAGTACTGGTATGGAGCTGAAGGATAAGCACTGCACTACAAGGTCAGTTTGAATAGCAAGGTTGGCATTCAAACTCAACAGCTGCTCATCAGAAACTCTATAAAGGGTCACTATGAGTAGTGGCTGGGTGGCATTTAACAACAACAATACAACAATAGGTGTCCTATGGCTCTTTAGAATAAGTACTGGATTGCTAACTACAAGGCTGGCAATTCAAACCCACCAGCAACATCTTGGAAGCCCTATTCAGGGTCACTATGAGTAGGAACTAACTTAATAGTAGCGTAGTGGTTACGAATCGGGCTGTGAACCTTAAGGTCAGCGGTTCGAAACCACCAGCCGCTCTGCGGAAGAAAGATGAGGTTTTCTACTCTCGTAAAGATTTATACCCTCGGAAACCCTTTACAGGGTTGCTATGGGTCGGAACCTACTCGACGGCACTTAACAGCAACAACAACAACACAATATTGTTATTGTTAAATGCCATCAAGTTTGTTCTGAACTTTAGAGACCCTGAATAGCGTTCTCTAGGAGTGGGTGGTGAGCTTGAATCACCTATTTTGTAATTCAGACTTTTTAGACCAGCGCATTAATCCATAGTGCCACACCAAGACTCCTGCAACACAATATCACAATGTAATGTTTTTATTGTTTTCTATCTTCAAAGAATATGTCCACAGAATGTCTGTACATACAAGTATTCTTTTTGTATGTAGTTCTTCTCAAGGGACTGGTCCCTCTTGATATTATGCCTGAAGTATGAGAGACAAAATCTGGTCATCCTGGCTTATAAGAAATATTCCAGCTGTATTTCTTCCAGCACAGATTGGTTTGTTCTTCTGGTAGTCCATAGTAATTTCAATATTCTTTTCCAACACCATGACTCAGATACATCAGTTCTTCTACAGTCTTCCTTATTCACTGTTCCACTTTCACAAGCACACAAGGTTATTGAAGATTCCATGCCTTGGGTCAGGCACGCCTTAGTCCTTATCGCCTTACTTCCACCCCTACTCAGCTTAAAAAAAAATGAGCTTTTCTCTGTTGAGTGTCAACAAAGGTTGAACTGAAAACCTTGGTAAGTGCCTCCACTAGGAGTCCTGGTATGGTGCTGTATGGTAAGTCATTGTTGTTAAGTGCCATCAAGTAGATTCAGACCCATAGTGACCCAGAATGGGGTTTCCAAGAAACAACTGGCGAACTTGAACTGCTGATCTTACGGTTCAAACGACTTTACAGTCCAGGGCATTAACCCACAGTGCCACGACATGACATGATAAGTACTGGACTGCTAGTTCCAAAGTCCGTGGTGCACACTCAGCAGCTGCTCCATGGAAACCCTGTACACTATGAGTAGGAACCAACTCAAAATGACTTATAAACATCAACAGGCAGAAATGTACTAGTGTCTCCCGCTTAATCTACTGAAATCATTTTTTTTTCAGCTCTTTAAACATATTTAAATACAGTCAAGTTTTCCTAAGGTAACATGAAAATGTTTAGGTTTCAATTAAATATCACTCACCACTAAGATGGTCTTACACTGCATAAAGTCAATTAATAGAGGCAAGCACTGAAATTAATGTACTTAGAATGTTCTTTAAACAGAACATTTAAAGCAGCCATGGTAAAAATATTTCAACAAGTAAATACAAACTTTGTGATTGTTGTTAGATGCCATCGAGACAGAACCGACTCATAGCAACTTTATACACAACAGAACAAGACAATGGCCGGTCCTGCACCTACCGAATCACCCTTGCTTCCCTTGATCCCATTGCTACGGTCACTGTGCCAATCCATTTGATTGAGAGTCTTCATTTTTTTTTCTGACCCTCCACTTTTCCACTTTACCAAACATGATGTTATTCTCCAGGGACTGATCCCTCCTAATAATATGCCTGAAGTATGAGAGAAGAAATTGGGCCATCGTGGCTTCTAAGGAGCTTTCTGGCTGTACTTCTTCCAACACAAATTTGCTTGCTCTTTTGTCAGTCCATGGTACTTTTTAATATTTACCTCCAACAACATAGCACAAATGCACCAATTCTTCTACAATCTTCTTTACTCACTGTCCAACTTTCACATGCATATGAGCATATTGAAAATATCATGGCTTGGGTCAGGCACACCTTAGTCCTCAAACTGATATCTTTGGTCTTTCTTGAACTCTTTAAAGATGTCTTCTGTAGTAGATTTGACTAATGCAATAGATGATTGGATTCCTTGACTGTTGCTTCCATGAGTGTTGATGGTTGATCAAAGCAAAATAAAGTCTTTGCTCATTTATCTTGATGTTATTTATTTATTAGCCTAATTATGAGGATTTTTGTTTTCTTTACATTAAGATGCAACAATACCAAAGACTAGATTATACTAAATAAACAAAAATTAGGAAGTCTTAGAAATTAATATACGATGCAAAGAATAGTCAAATGGATAGGTTACAATTGAAAAGTAGAATAACAAATAAAAACCTCAGTGGCTAGAATTGACAACATAGCAGAAGGAGAAAATTAAATATGAAAATACTTAATGGTAGAATAGTCGAAATTACCTCACCTGGTGTGGCGCTGTGGGCTAATGTGCCAGTTAGAATTACACCGGCTTCTCCTTGGAAACCCTATATGTGGTCACTATGGGTCAGAATCGACCCAAGAGCACTTAACAACAATAATAACAATGTTGATAAAATACAATGACAATCAAACAAAAAAATATGACAGAACCTCAGCGACTTGTGGGACTATGGTTGGAGGAGTTTTTAGAATATTTTTTTGCCATAGCACAAAAGGTGAAAATCTCAATACTTCTGTTTTTCATAGAAATGAAAATTGTTTTATAATATGTATTAATGTATTTACTTTCCATTGCTCATTTTCTTCTTCTAAGATGTAAGCTGTGGAGATGAGGTTTTATTTGTTATGTTATCTCTACATTTAAACAGTTACTGACAAAAAGTAGGTGATAGACATCTATTTCTTAATTGAATGAAGGACTCCCACTATGAGTGGTGTAGTCTGTGTGTGAGCTACTCAGTCAGAAGCTTATGCAAGCCATTACTAACTACTACTAGGCACAGAATCACAGGGTACTGGGAGAGGGTCCAAGGAAAAAGGACTGAGCTACCAAATTTATGAAACACTTCACAGTGAGTAAATTTAAGGTGATATTTTTAATATTAATTAAGAGTTTGAGTTGGAATTCTGAGAATCTCAGTTGACAGCATGTGCAAAGGAAACACTATGGTCTTGACATTCTTAAGAACGGAAAGAGGATGAATACGGTTGACAGAAAATAAGCAGAGGAAATTGTGTCTTGAGACAGGCTTGACTTGGAGCTTGGTGAGTGTTAGAGGCTAAAGATTTTACAATGCATCGGAAATGCAACTGGGATATTATAGATATGTTCTGAGGAGTGATAAATATCCTGAAATGTCTAATTTTTTTTTAGAATTTCTGCTTCTACTGGGGTTTTCTAATTCTCCACTGACATTTACTACAAGATGTGGAATTGCACTCCAGTGGGTCCCTTGAGTTCCATATAAATTTTTCCAATGTGTAGAAGTAACACAATATCCTCTTGGTAAATGTGATTAATAACACAGGCCTGTGTAGTCCTGCTTTTCTTCCTGTTGGTGCCGAAGCATAAGGACCTCAAAATGGGCAACCATCAGTTTCAACATCTATTTTAATAGAACTAATCGTGATGCTCCTGATAGAATCATGACCTTTTTAGTAACCAGAAATTCTAATACAGCAGAGCCCAGGATTTGGGAAATTTAAAGTAAAATTTCTGAAAGAGAGTTATCTATTGTAGTACTAAAAGGGGCCTTTGGGTTCCAAGCACTGTGAATTGCTGCCTAAAGAGAAACATTATGGACTGATTGTTCCTTCAAACTGAAAAGTGTACCACAAAGTACAGTCACCTGAGCCCAATATTTTCTATGTGGCTGATTCATACTTTATAATACTTTCAGAGTATTGTATGACAGCTTTTACCACAAATTATTATTCAGAATGTCATTTCGCTCTTCTAGAAGACAACTATTTCTAGATGTTGGTGTATGTAATACATCTCATGAATTCCAGGGCTTTGAGCCCATTGACTCACTTCTCTTGAAGGGAAATGAGTTCCTGGTTAGAGTCAATATCACATAGATTATTGATACAACAAATAATGATTTCTATAGTCCATAAGGCTAGTGTTTGCAGAAGCACAGCCAGTTGTGGAGAAGAACTCTAAGCCCAATGTAAAAGAATCTTCAATTGTTTGAAACCATTGGCTTACCATCCTATAGACGTAATGCTTCATTGAGGACACAGTAATGGTGATGACCATTGTTGTAGGTGAGGGTAAGTCCATATTGCAGTTTTTCTCTTCATCCATGTCACCATGGCCACTTTGAATTTAGGACTACTGAGCACACCCCACTGTGTCTGAGAAAAGGGGTTGATTGGCATTCATAGAGTAGACACTTCATTCACCTGAGGATCAAGAAGCTCTTCTGTAGTAAATAGTCTTTGAAGTCCATTAACATGGGACACAGAATTTCCTAGATGTTGCTAACTGTTAAGCACTAAGCTGCTAGCCAAAAAGTTGGCAATTTTAGCCCATCCAGATGCACCTTAGAAGAAAGATCTGATGACCCACTTTTGAACGGTCAGAGCCATTGAGAATCTTCTGGAACACAAAATGAAGTTACCATTAGCCAAAATTGATTCAAACCCAAGACAAAATTGTTTTAACATGGGTTATAATCATCCTTATACTCTATTTTGATTCTTAAAGGTTTATCAGTCATCTTTGTCCCTAATCTTCCAATTTTTTCTTTAAATTTCTCTCGCTAACCCATTAGCTATGGCCATACATCAGTGTTGATTGTACTCTGGCACGTCTATTTCATGTGAAGAGACCAGTCAGGTGTAATGGCATATGCCAGGTTCATGTTCATTTTTCTAGAGCCTTTCATGAACACTGTTGAGTGAGATTTTACTGTCATACATGTTCAATACTAACCAGTGCAAGCTTACTGTAGTGAAACTTCTGTGCACTGAGCCTGTTTCATTTTTCTTTTTTGGCTACTTGTCATAAGGAAGCACTCATTCAGTCACAGACTCAGTTCAGTAGGGACCAGTGGATAGCATGAATGTCAAAGGAGTATGAGCCACTTGTACATAAAAGGTGTTTGTCTTGCCTGAGACTGACCATATGATGCATTTTCGCTTGATGGAGAATTCCTGGTTGCCAAGTAGGTCCAACCCTATTATTGTTGTTAAGTTCCATTGATTCATAGAGACCTCATGCAGGGTTACATGAACGGCTGGTGCATTTGAACCACCAATCTGCAGTTAGCAATACAGTGTTTCACCAGGACTCCAAGTCCAACTCTATTACCTTGTTAAATCAGATCATTGTACCTGCTTGTCTCAGACATATGTTTTACCTTTATGTAATAACTAAATAACATACCCTATTAAAATTATTTTGTTTTAACCTAACATCCCTTTTTCTGTTCTGCAATCTCATGTGGCTGTTGCCATGTCTCCTTTGGTTCCTCTTGTTTGTGAAAATTTTTCTGACTTTCCTTAATTTATTAACTTTGACAGTTTTTACATGTACCAATGATTATTTGGGAATATATCTGTTGCATTTCTCCTGACAAGACTAGATTATGGGTTTGGAAAAAGTTGTCACAGAAAAAAAGTGCCATTTTCATATGAGCCCATCCATATGAAAGGTTCATACTATTCACATGAGTATGATTATCGATACTGACCTTCATCACCTAGATGAAGTAATGTCTACCAAGTCTCCACTGTGAAGGTGTTTTTTCTTTCATCCAGCTCAGGTGTTCTGCCTCTGTCTATTTTATTCCTTGTAAATTTTTAACAGTTTTAAAAAATATTATATATTATGGTGATTTTCTCCATAACTTCGACATAACCTACTGTCTTTTATATTTTCTGTAAACTTCTTTTTGATCTGATCAGATTCATGCTTATGTTTTGGGCAATAATACCACTGTTCTGAGCATTCATGTTATATATGACAGTAATAGCAGCTTCTTAAAAATGTACCAGTAGAGAACAGACTAAATATAGGATATGAGACAAACTTACCAAAAATAGTAATAATAATGGAGTTAAGATGTCCTGGTGTGGCACTATGGGTTAATGCACCAGATTGCAAAACCATTTGAACTGCAAGGTCAAGGTCGGCAGTTCAAGCTCACCAGCTGCTCCTTGGAAACCCTATATAGGGTCACTATGGGTCGGAATCCCACTTGATGGCACTTCACAACAACAAGGGAGTTAAGGCTATCCATTCTAATAATTAAAAATCACGGTGCTCTGGTTGTAGACATGGACAGTATCTGGAAGAACATACTAGAAATCAGAACTAGTATTTGTCCACATAGGTGGGATATTTAAGATTTTGGGTCAACTTGGTTGGTCCTGGAGTCTCAGGATTGGGCAGTTAAGATGTAGTAACCACCCATGAAGAGATCCAATATATTGATTATTATGTGTGCATTTTTTAAATATATAAATTCAATCATATAACCTATCTTAAGTAAATGATTTACAAAAAGCATATTTTCCTATCAAGTTGGCTAATTATTATTTGTCTTGATTTTTTTGTGGTTTTTGGATGTGATTTACCTTTTATTTCTTGTCTATAGACCAGTCTACATGCTGTATTTGAAGAGAAAGATGAGGCTTTCTGCTCCCATAAAGACGTACAGACTTAGAAACCACATACAAGGTCTCTGTGAGTTGGAACCAACCTAACAGCAACAGGCATCGTATTTAGAGCCTCTCATGCAAAATAAAAAGGAGCTATAGTGACACAGTCATTAAGCACTCAGTTATTAATCAAAAGTAGGTGATTTGAGCCTCTGAGTCCTTCCGTAGAAGAAAGGAGTAGCAGTCAGTCACCATAGAGGTTACAGCCTTGGAAACCCTATGTTGATACTGTTAAGTGCAGTTGAGTTAGTTCCAACTCATGGTGACTGGTGGGTTTGAACCACAGACCTTGCAATTAACAGTCCAGTGCTTGTCCTACAGAGTCATAAATGCCCTATTCTGTCCTATCTGGTCACCATGAGTCGGAATCAACTCACTGGCAGACAACATCAGCAACAACAACAAAACATGCTCAGTAAAACGATTTCACATTGTATTTACGCAGCTGAATTTCTCTAAGGACAAGAATAATACTCAACATATAACAATACAGAATTACTTAGTAATATCACATTGTATAAACTGTTTGATTATTCCTATCACATAGTATAACATTTTTTTATTGAAGAAGATGATGCAATATGCAGTTGACAAGTGCAGAGAAGTGGTTTGGAGTCTTACAGAAACAATGAAAACTCTAGCTCATACATCTTATTAAAGTTTTATTTACTAACATGAGTACAGTGGGTACATTCTTAGGAAGGACAAAATGGAATTATCAGCTTCCCAAAATGTAAACATGGCTTTTCAGGTCTCCGTAGTGTTCAGGGAAATGAGATCAGTTTGGTATCTAAGGTTTATGATGTCTGCCAACTCATAGGATAAGGATTATCAAACGTCTTCTATCCCACATGGGATACCTTCTAAATTCTAGGTTACATAAATAACTTAGACTGTTTTGTTGTTCTGAAATGCCTTCAAGTTGGTGCTGACCCATAGCGACCCTGTATAGGGTTTCCAAGGAGCATATGGTGAGCTTGAACTATTGACCTTGTAGTTCAAACAGCTTTGCAGTCTGACTCATTAACCCATAGCACCACACCAGGACTCTTTATATTGTTATGTCAATATAATGTATTTGTTATTAGGTGCCATCAAGTCGGTACCGACCCATAGCGACCTTATGCACAGCAGAACGAAACACTGCCTGATCCTGGGCCAACTTCACTTGTTTATTGCATCAAAAGCACAAGTCACGTATTTATCAGTCATGCATATATTATCATTATTGCCAATGTAACTGTCTAAAAATGACCTGTCCATAGACCTGCATAATTAGATTAATAATTGAGAGAAGCTGAGCAACTCAGGCCTAATTAGATCCTAGGGTTTTTTTTGTTTGTTTGTTTCATTTTAGCATCACTCAGCAGGAAATATAAATAGTTGAAGGGTTATTTCTAGGTGACATTTGTTTTCCATAGAATACCCTGCCGGGTGAGTATATGTTTTTCAGCATTTTGCAATCTTTATCAGGCTTTGTTTATTAATACTATGACTTCTTGACCAATGAAAGGTTTTCCATTGTTCCTGGCATTATTGAAGGGTCACAAAATATCAGGGAATGAATGACCCTGAATGTACTAATGCTCATAATGTGGAGAATCAGAGAAGCAGGTTAAATTCATACCTACCTATAGATATCTACTTAATAGATACATTAGGTGGTTTACTCACATTTTCATGGATGTTTTATTTCTTCTCTCTTTCTAGATATTGCAAAATCAGCAGTAATATTGTGGTAGGGAGTATAACAATACATAGAGAATTAGAAACCTAAATTGTCCCCAAGATGATATTTTAAATTAATCTGTTACTTTCATTTTCCAAGGAGAAATAGTTTTGAGTAAAGTGCTGCCAACCATTACAGAAAAATTTTTGCTGATATTATGTAAGGTTCTGATTATCTCTTTGTGGGAAAACCTGTGAACTGACTTCATGTAGAGAATTTTACATACGTTATAAAATAGTAGAGTATTTAAATTTTAGTTCATTAAGATGCCAAAGGAATATTTCAATATACAATATTATTAAAGAGGTAGATCTGGTGAGGTACCCTCTTTTAATTTAAGCTTGAGTAACAAACAAGATGAGTTTAGTCTGCAGGTAACCTTAAAGGATGACTTTTAAACAAAACTAAACTTGAAGACAAGTTTTGAGTTTATTTGACAGTCATTCACTATTTCATTTTCCTACTGTTTTCCCAGTTATATGTGTTCCATTTAGTAGTTCTCGCTCAATTCTCAGTTCATTTCTGATTCATCCTCCGCTGATACTGGGGGGTAAAATGTTCCTAGTTAAAAACAAAAAAGAAACAGAATACAATTTGATGTGCTATTGTTGAGGCAGCATAAGAAAAAGAACAAAAAAATATGAAAAACAAGTATATTTTAAAATATTATAATATTTAGAAATTTTCTTCTACACTTTTGTTTAATGCCTGCTGATTCAATGATCTACATTCATAATTTATCAGCAATATAGCAGTGCATTTAAATATACAATTGACTTAATCAAGCAGCATAAGATTTGTTGACTCCTATAATGTACTAAAGCAAGCTCTAAAAAAGTTCTTCTACTAATTGCTTAAATGTCATCATGATCTACATGCTGCTAGCATTTAAGACAGATCTGGAAAGCTCAGTACAAATTAAAACAGAACAAAGCAACTGTTCAAGGATTATAGACAATCTAGGTGTCAAACTAGAAACTAGAACTAAAAGTGTTTGTTTTTAAAATGCTAAGAAACAGTTTTGGCTTATAAAATGTAATTATAAAAGTTAGCCATCTCAGGACAGAGCGTTTGTTTTCTTACTTGAGTAAGTTAAACATAGAGTTGCCTGATTTTTTTCCTGTGATCTTTATATGGAAATGTATTCGTTCTTTTTGGAGCTTTGGAGTCCTGGTTTGGCGCTATATAAGATAAGCACCGGTTCTCAAGGTTGGTTTGAACCACAAGGTTGGCAGTTCAAACTCACCAGTTATTCCTTAGAAACCCAATTGTTGTTAGGAGCCATCCAGTCTGTGCCAACTCATAGTGACCCTATGCACAACAGAATGAAACACTGTCTGGTCCTGAGCCAACCTCACAATTATTGCTATGCCTGAGCCCATCGCTGCTGCCACTGTGCCAATCCATCTCACTGGGAGTCTTCCTCGGCTTCTCTGACCCTCCTCTTTACCAAACAGGATATCCTTCTCCAGTGACTTGTCCCTACTTATAGTATGTTTGAAGTATGAGAGAGGAAGTTTGACCAGTCTGGCTTCCAAAAAGCATTCTAGCTGTACTTCTTCCAACACAGATTTATTTGCGCTTTTGAAAGTCCATGGTATTTTTAATATTCTCCTCCAACACCATAACTCAAATGCATCTGTTCTTATATGGAAACCCTATAAAGCTTCGGAAGTGACTTGACAGAATTTAATAAGCACAACAACTTTAGCTTTAATGTATAGAAAAGTCATTGAACTACATAATTTTTTATTATTCCTAATGTGTATTACACGGCATGTAAGTATCTCGTTATTATTTTTATTTAATATTTGCCTATTTTAAAATCACTTTGAGAAACTCTTCTTATATTTACTGAAAAATGTCATTATCTTTCAATTTTGTTTTTTTACAATTTTGGCAATCCAATGAGTATTAAATAATATGTAAGTACCTCAGTATTATTTTTAGTTATATTTTCCTGTTTTTAAATTACTTTGAACAATTTTTCATATATTTATTTAAATTTATATATATATAAAGATAGATAGATAGATAGATAGATAGATAGAGACAGAGAGACAGAGCAAGAGAGAGAGATTTCAAAAAGTATGTGAAAACACGCTCGTCACCGATAAGGGGAAATGAGGGAAAAACAGCAATGAAGCTGCAAGCTAAGCCCTACAACATTCAATAGACTCCTGTGAACCCAGGTGGAGACCTGGTTGGCCAGAACTGTGGCAAGACCTGGGGACTCTCGGGCCCAGAATCAGTGACATAGCCACAGAGGACTAGAGTGGAGAGTGAAGCATCCAGCTGATAAGAAGAGAGGGCATATGTACAAGAACACCCACACTGGCAGATAATACCCATTTGACCTGGCTTCATTTCAATAACTGGATGATCAGAGCTCAACTAGAAGAAGAAAGAAGAGGAAAAAAAAAGAATAATCTGATACAATTTGATGAACTTGACCTACACCTATGGATGCAGTAGCTCAAAAGAGGAAACAAATCCTTACTGCAAGGATCATTCCTACCCACTCCATATCCAGAGTAGACAGGGATGGGCAATTTGGACATTGGCTATCCAAAATGGGGGAGGAGGGGAGGGGGGAGGCTACAAAGGCAGGAAGTGACTGGCTTACAAGCTTTCAAGAGGGAACCTAGATTCACAGGGAATGAAGGAAGGTAGAATCTCCACTGAGTAGTATTCAATCTTTCTATGTGGGGCTGATGAAACAAAATATAGATGGGTCTCTTGTGATACAATAGTGAATAATGTTATCAGAACTGCTTATGAGGGTTGGAAATGTAAAGGTAAACGTTTTGTAGCAAGGAGAGGAGTGATTAACTTTTCAGTCTAGGAACGGAGGTCCCTGGGACCATCAAGGGAGAATAGTGGAGAGAGGGATTCTTCCCAGAGAAGCAGTGATGCCTGAGATGGAGGTAGAGACGATGACGTGGAAAGATGGAACAGTTGGGGACTTTTGACACAGAGAGGGAGAGGAGCTGTGTGCTGATGACCGGGGGGCAGGCTTGTAGTGTATATCTTTTGGTTGGTTGATGATGCATGGAGGGGATTGTAACCATAGCAATGAAACGATATACAATAGGATGAATGTGAAACTAATGTTCTCCCATGTAAACTATCACATAATTCACAATAAAACATTTTTAAAAAGTATGTGAAAATATTCCATTACCTTTCAATTCCATTTTTCAAGAACCCTTTGAAGTGCTCTCATACACTTATTACAGGATGGCATTTAAATTTTCAGTTTGAAGACAGATTCAGCATGGTAAAATTGGAATATTATCTCTTATTATTGAGTTCTGGTGTGGCACTGTGGGCTAATGTGTCAGACTGCAAAGTTGTTTGAGCTGCAAGGTCGATGGTTCAAGCTCACCAGCTGCTCCTTTGAAACCCTATACAGGGTCGCTCTGGGTTGGAATCCACTTGATGGCACTTAACAACAATTGCTATCATAGACACATCATGGATTAAAAAAACAACAACAAAAACCCATACAATTGATAACCTCAGAAATCCAGAATAAACTGATGCCACATAGCAACATAAACTAAGTATTTCATACAAATGAAATAAAACCAAAAAGTACTTAAAATATTTGCTAAGAAATGTGAAATATACATTAAGATTTTTCTATGTATATTGTTCATGTTACTTTTTTACCTTATTTAATATGTCAAATTAAACTTGATTGATTATGTCAACTATTAGAACTTTTCTCCATCACCCCTCTTATTTCTTATTTTCCTAATGATTTGAGGATTCCACCTTTAAAATGAAATATTTTACCTTCCTAAATGTATTCTAATAAATTTTGGAGGGAATTAAGGTGGATATATAATATTTCCATGCAGATTTGAAATTTTAGGGCTATATACATTTTTTGTTTGTTTGTTTTTATTGTGAATTGGTGATAGTTTACATGGGGGAGCATCAGCTTTACATTCATCCTATGGTGTTTTGTTTTATTGCAATGATTACAATCCCCTCCATGCACCATCATTCAACAGAATTTGCTTCCATTCCCTTTGGTTTTTTTGGGGGGATGTACACTGAAGCACTCAGGAATGTACAACCATTTAAACAACCAAAGGGCACACCCCACAAGCCCATCCCCCAGCCATCAGCACATAGCTCCTCTCCCTCCCTGTGTCCAGGGTTCCCAGTCACTCTGTCTCTCCACGTCATCATCTCTGCCTCCATCTCTGGTGTCACTGTTTCTCTGGATAGGGTCCCGTACTCCGCTCTTCTACCTTGATGGTCCCAGGGTCCTCTGATCCTGGACTGCAAGATCAACCACTCCCCTCCTGTTGTTACAAAATGTCTACCTTTACATTTGCAACATTCACAGTTAGTCCTGATAGCAGTTATTCACTATTGAACCACAAGAGTCTTATCACCATCTCCTTTCACCAGCCAGATCTAGACAGGTTGGAAACCACTCAGTGGAGATTTTACCTTCTCTCACACCCTCTGAAACTAGGCTCCCTCTTGGAAGCTTGTAAGCCTGTCACTTAGTGCCTTTGTACCCCCCCCCCCCATTTTGGGTAGCCAATGTTTAAGTTGCAGAGCTATACTTTTAAAAGGTACACAAAATAAAGTAAACTGGGTCGTTTGCTTTGGTGAAACACCAGGTTTTTTCTCAATGCAGTTTTGAAAAGATTCAATTGTGGAATATGGGAAGGGGAAAATGAGAGTGATACTTTTCTTTGGATTTAAGAAATCCTATTTCCTGAGATGCAGGGGAGAGTTGAGTCCATTACTTTGCAATGTTATAAAAAATTATTCTATTTCCCCTTTGGGCTTGTGAAGCAGAGAGGAATTTGAGTTCCTCAAGTGTAGTGGTTATGAATCGGGCTGCTAATCTCACGGTCAGCAGTTCGAAACTATCAGCTGTTACGCAGGAGGAAGATGAGGCTTTCTGCTTCCATAAAGATTTACAGCCTTGGAAACCCTGTACAGGGTCACTATGAGTCGGAACCGACTCCTCAACACATAATAACAACAACAACAACAGTTATTAGATAAGGAGCTCTGCTTAGCATAGTGGTTACAAATCAAGCTGCTAACCTCAGAGTCAGCAGTTCGAAACTACAAGCTGTTCCACGGGAGAAAGATGAGGCTTTCTGCTCCTGTAAAGATTTACAGCCTTGGAAACCCTGTACAGGGTCCCTATGAGTCGGAACCGACTCCACCGCATATAACAAGTTATTAGATAGCATTACTGATGCAATATATTCCATTGCAAACTCTCTCCTTAAAATAAGTTTGTTTTTAGTGTCTAACTTATTGCCAATCAATCAATTTTGCAATATTGAAGTATTCTATGAGCAAAATATTGAAGGATACAGGAAACATCATAAAAAGATGGCTGGAATGCACAGTCACTAAAGCATAATTAATTGGTTGGTGTTCAACCATTTCAGATGATAGTACATATTCAAGAACTGATGGGAATGAAGTAAGATATCCAAGCTGAAGCCGCTGGTGAAAAGCAAGGCTCCAGGAGTTGACAGAATACCAACTGAAATGTTTCAACAAACTGCTGCAATACTGGGAGTTCTCGTTTTTTATGACAAGGGATTTGAAGGGCACCTACTTAACCAGCTCATTGGAGATCCATTTTTCTCCCCATAACAAAGAAAGGTGATTCAATCGGTACAGAAACTATTAAGCAAGATCATTGATATCAGATGCAAGTAAAATTCTGTTGGAGATAATTCACAGTTACAGCAGTACGTCGGCAGAGAACTGCCAACTCAAGCTGGATACAGAGTAAGATATGGAACAACGGATGGACTGATGTCAGATGGACCTTGGCTGAAAGCAGAGAACACTAATAAAAAGATGCCTACCTGCATTTTAGTGATAATGCAAAGGCATTCAAATGTTTGGGTCATAACAAATTATGGATAATTTTCCAAAGAATGGGAATTCCAGAACACCTAAATGTGTTCATGTAGAACTTGTACATAGTCCAAAAGGCTACTGAACAAAACAATGGGATACTGTGTAGTTTAAAAACGGGAAATGTGTCAGAGTTGTATTCTTTCACAATTCTTATTCAACCTGCATGTTAAAACAAATAATTGAGAAGATGGACTATCTAAAGAACTTGGCATGAGGTTTGGAGGAAGACTCATTAACAATCTGTGATATACAGATAGCACAATCTTGCATGCTAAAAGTGAAAAGGATTTAAGGTACTTTCTGTCAAAGATTGAAGACTATAACCTTTATACTGTATACACCTCAACATAAAGAAAACAATAGTTTTTACAATTAGACCAACCAGCAAAATCATGATAAACTGAGAAAAGAGTAAAGGTTTTTAAGATTTCATATTGCAGTCAATGCCCAAGGAAGCAACCGTCAAAAAATCAAATGACATATTTCATTTGGAAAATCTGCTACAAAAGACCTCTTGAAAGTTTTAAAAACAAAATATGGCACCCTGAGGAATAAGGCTTGCTTTATTCAAACCATAGTTCTTTCAATTCTCTTCTGTGCATGGGTGGCACTATAGGATAAGCACTAGAACACAAGGTCAATTTGAATGGCAGGGTGGTGGATCAAACCCACCAAGCTGGTCCTTGGAAACACTATATGGGGTAGCTATGGCTTGGAACTGACTAGATGGCATTTAAAAACAACAACAATGCACAGAGGACCTGAACAAGGAATATGGAAGATCAAGAAGAATTAATACATTTGAATAACAGTGTTGGTGAAGAATACTGAATATGTCATGGAATTCCAGGTAAAGTGAACAATCTGTTTTGGAAGATGCATAGTCAGAATGCTCCTTAGAATGAGGATAGTGAGATTTCACCTCAAGTACTTTAGACATGTTATCAGGAGTAATAGTCCTTAGAGAAGGACATCACGTTTAATAAAGCAGGTGAGCAACAGAGGAATACTCTCAACGAGTTGAATTGACACAATGGCTGCTATAATGGGCTCAGACAGTAACAATTGTGAGAATGGTCTAGTTCTGTTGTACATAGTATCTAGTTGAAATCTACCCCATGACACCTAACAACAGCAATATATTAGATGATTCCTAAATGCTCAAATAGCAGACAGATTAGATGTATCTGGGAGGACTGTTAACGTTTTTACATTATAAGTTGAGTTGATCTTGTCAATTCTGTTCATTTCTTCATAGACAAAGTCCATATCCAAGACTAGACCTGCATTTTACTGTTTCAAATTGTTGGTCTGTCTCAGAGGTGTGTGGATGCCTTGTAGTTTTTTTTTGTTGTTGTTGTTGTTGTTTGTTTGTTTGTTATTGTGAGATGGGAGAACATCAGTTCCACATTCATTCCATCGCACTTCGTTTCATTGCAATGATTACAGTCCCTTCCATGCATCATCAAATAACCAAAGGGTACACCCCACAGGCCCGCCCCCCGCCCCC
>NW_006408539.1:20380857-20383736 GCF_000296735.1 Chrysochloris asiatica
CATCAGCACACAGCCCCTCTCCCTCCCTAAGTTCAGTGTCCCCAGCCACTCCATCTGTCCACATCATTGTTTCTGTCTCCATCCCTGGCATCACTGCCTCTCTGGGTAGGGTCCCACTCTCTGCTCTTCCTGCCTGATGGTCCCAGGGACCTCTGCTCCTGGACTGCAAAGTCAATCACTCCCCTCCTTTTGTCAAAAAATATCTACCTCGATATTTCCTACCCTCACAGTCAGTCCTGATGGCAATTATTCACTATTGTACCGTAAGAGTCCTATCCCCATTTCCTTTCGTCAGCCTAGTCCCTACAGATTGGAAATTATTCAGTGGTGATTCTACCTTCCCCCACCCCATCTGGAACTAGGCTCTCTCTTGAAAACTTGTAAGCCAATCACTTCTGGCCTTTGTACCCCACCCATTTTGGGTAGCCAATGTCTAAGTTCCCCATCCCTGTCAACATTTTGTACCAAGGGGGTGAGACTGATCCTCGTTGTAAGATTTGTTCCCTTTTTTGAGCACTGCATCCATAAGTATAGGTAAAGTTCATCAAATTGTAGCGGGTTACTCTTCCCCATCCCCACCTCTTCTTTTTTCTTGTAGTAGAGTTCTGATCATCCAGCCATTGAAGCCAGGTCAAGTGGGTACTATCTGCATCACCCCTTACTTCATATCAGCTGGACACTTCACTCTCTGCTCTAGTCCTCTGTAGTCATGTCACTGCCTCTGGGCCTAAGAGTCCCCGGGTCTTGCTGTACTGCTGGCCATCCAGGTCTCCACCTGGGTTCACAGGGGTCAATCGAATGTGGTCAGACTTAGCACGTAACTTCATTCTTGTCTTTTCCCACTCTTCCCCTTATCAGTGATCAATGAGGTCACCAGCCAGACCACCTGCCTGCTCATGTATTCCCCTTTAGTCTCAGTCTTGGTTTGGAGTTTGCTCTGAGGGGTCTTAATGGCTCTTAGGTGGACAGGTTACTTGTTCTTGTAGTAATTAATCAGACTACAGTTATTGTTTTGTATTTTTCCTGCCGGTCTTTCTTTCACTAAGTATCTTCTGTTCTTCTGGCTGCTCCAGGCTGGTCTACTGGTCCTTTCCAGTGGAAATTTCCACCCTCAGACAATTCTGGATGGATTTCTGGATTCCACCTATGGTCTTATGCAAATCAATGTAAAGGCTCCACAGGAAACCTCTTTCACTGGGCAACTTCTAGCCTCCTTTAAGGTATTCCAATCAGTTATAGGCTGAAGACAGATTTACAAGCTTTCTGTAATGATTTTTCTGGCTATTCATTTCTCCCTCCCTCTAGTGTCTACTTTACAATGCTAGCCAAGGGAAACCAAGATTCAAAAGACAGCCAAACATCTTAACATTATTCCCCTCTTTTACCCCTTCAAACCATGCCTCAATCCCTATATCCCGGAACCCTGTTATTCCAAGGTTGTGCATGCATCATCATTTACCTCTCTCCCACTTAGCCCATGTGAACCTGCCTAACTGTTTTCCCATCAACCTTGTTCTTCTATTCACCTCCCACTTCTTGTGTATTACATCCCCTTACACTCCTCCTGCACCCAAACTATCCTGTGTCTATTTCCTACCCTGTGCTCTATCTTCCCCACTCCCCCTTCTCAGCCCATGTATCCTGGAGATTAGCAAATACATATATATATATATGTAATCCCCCCCCCCCCCTTTTAGGGGGGATTTTTTTTTGCTTAGTCTTCTACAATAATGGTCCTATGCAGAATTTCGTCTTTTGTGACTGACTAATTTCACTCAGCATAATGTCCTCAAGGTTCATCCATGTTATGCTGTGGCTTGCAGCTTCCTTGTTCTTCAAGGTAACATAGTATTCCATTGTGTGTGTGTACCACAGTTTGTTTATCCGTTCTTGATGGGCACTTAGGCTGTCTCCATCTTTTTGCTATTGTAAATAGTGCTGCTATGAACATTGGTGGGCATATATCTACTCGTGTTATGATTTGTATTTCTTGTGGGTAATAACCAAGTAGAGGAACTGCTGGATCATGAACAATAGAAATATCATTTCTATTTCCAACCTTCTGAGGAAGGGCCATATTTCTTTCCAGAGTGGTTGGACCATTTTGCAATCCCACCAACAGTGTTGGAGGGTCCTAGTTTCTTCATATCTTCACCAGAATTTATTGTCCTCTACTTTTTTGATCCTTGCTGTTATTGCTGGTGTGAGATGATTTCTCATTTTTGTTTTGATTTACATCTCTCTGATGGCTAGTGATGATGAGCATTTCTTCATATGTTTATTGACTGCTTGGATCTCTTCCTTGGTGAAGTGTCTGTTCATGTTCTATGCCCATTTTTTTAATTGGGTTATTTGTAGAGGTGTTGTAGTTTCCTATATATTTTAGAAATGAGTCCCTCGTCTGATGTGTCATTGCAAAAGATTTTGTCCCATTCTGTGGGTACCCTTTTTACTCTTCTGGTGAAATGTTTTGATGCACATACATTTTTAATTTTTAGTATGTCCCACTCATGTATTTTGTCTATTTTTGCTTGTGTAATTTTCAAAATGTTTGGTATTCTGTGTATGCCCTGTATTAGAGCCCTCACATTTGTCCCTATTTTTTCATTGATGACCTTCTTAATTTTGTGATTTACATTTAGGTCTTTAATTCATGCTGAATTGGTTTTTGTATATGGCGTGTGAGGTAAAGGTCTTATTTCAGTCTTTTGCATACCACTTTCCAGTTCTGCCAGCACCATCTGTTAAAGAGACTATCTCCACCCCATGCAATATACCTAGGCACATTGTAGAAAATCAGTTGATTGTATGTGGATGGATTAATTTCTGGATTCTTGATTCTGTTCCATTGATCAATGTATTGTTCATTGTACCAGTAG
>NW_006408539.1:20387279-20388365 GCF_000296735.1 Chrysochloris asiatica
ATATGATCAGGAGATAGGCTTCCCTTTTCACGTGTAATGCTTAGCAACTGTTATTGGCTCTTGTCTCAAAGGTGGAATATTATGGGGTATGCTTGTAGCTTGGCTATATGGCCACAATTGCAATCTCTTCTTGGATAATATAGGGAGAAAAAATTTCCACCTCCAGGAATAATGAGTGATCAAAAGAACCAAAAGCAGAAGCAATATAAAAGCAGATACAAAAACCACCACTATGAAACAAAAATAAAACTGCGGCCGACTGGCTAGTCACCTTGCTACACAGGCAGTTTGTGTGTACCATAGAAGCCTCCAGCAGTGGGTGTGGGTGTCCATTCGTTCAGACCCCTCCTCTAGCCACCACTGTAATGTTGAAAAGTTAATGGGAGAAAAATTGTCTACTATTTTGTCTCTGAAGGTCAATTAGGTATCTGCATGTTCACAGCATAATTCTCAAGATAGTTGCATCCTTGTGTGTTGGGGTTTTATAGATTATTCATATGGTTTGTCTGTCAGGCCTGAAAGGCCAGCTTTTTTCCTGCTGGATATGCCGGAGTAAAGAGTCCCACACAAGTTAATTTTAGGGTTGTGACACAGAGGCTGACATCATAAGCAGCTGCCAATGAATTTGTTCTTGAGATCAATATGGCTCTTTCTTTCTATGTTATGGGAAAAACTGTGGGCTCAGCGTTGGACCTTTTTATTTTTTATTTTTTTGATGTGGGGAGGGGGTGTGCACCCACCTGCCTGAAGGCATCTGGGCTGGGCAAAGAAGGCGTGACAGGGAAGAGGAGGAAAAAATGTGTAGAATCCCCGTCTCCCCCACCTCTTTTTGCAAATGTCACTGCTTGGCTTTTAGCGCCAGTTTCCAGTGCAGGTCTGTCTGTAGCCCCGCCCTCTGAACTCTGCCTGGTGAGATGGTGGCAGAGGGAAGCCCATATCTGAAGCAATTCCTAAATCACAGTATTTTTCTTTATACCATGATTTTTCCACTGGCGTGTGCAGGAAACTAACACCCTGTACCTTATGCTAGATCCAGAGCTCTGGTGCCGTTCTGTGAAAGCAGCTTCTCTGGGTCTTCAGTCCCTC
>NW_006408539.1:20388850-20419895 GCF_000296735.1 Chrysochloris asiatica
AAAAAAAAGTATGCAAATTTACTAATATGACTATGATAAATATAATTGGTAAGCATTCACTCCTAGCAAGAAATAGATTATAGGGCTATTATGTAATAATTTCTAATGGTAGAAAAATAGTTCATGTCTTCCAACTTCATAAAACACTCCCCAAATTCTTATTAAATGTATAAAAAGATGATCAACAATATGCTTGTGAATATACATGTTGTCTCTTTATTTTTAACATTTCAATTTTTGAAAACCTAAGGCAGAAACAAGATTAATTAAAAAAAAAAAAAAAGTTTAAAGAAGCACCAATGACTGATTCAAGAGAGAATGTGTTGTATTTGATTGTGGATTACATCTACTCCATCATACAATGATAATAGGGTCAAAGATGAAAAAAACAAGAAGGGGAGAAAAAAATATCATTAACTCCTGTAACTATTCCCAGAACCTTAATATCTTGTCTGACCTTTAAAACTGTCCTAGGAGGTTAATATAGTCTACATTAGACCCTATTTTTCTGTGTTCTTATTTCCTGGTTCAGTTCCTAACAGGTGGCAGATGTACAGTTAGCTGATTGAGTAAATTATTAAATGAAAGAATGAATAAATCAATGAGTGACTGAGTCAAAGAACAAATTAAAAATCAGTATCGGAAGCTTACATTTGACCTAGTAATGTTAAATTTTCTTATATAACCTAGCCATGTGAGCAGTTTCCTTCAGAATTTCAACCTAGTGCTTATGCAACAAGAGCAACCAAGAGAAAAGGAGATTTTTACCTTACATGATACTCAAAAGACCTTTTGTAATGTTTGAGGCATTTGATGCTAAGAGTAAGAAAAATTCACCTCCAGGAAGAGATGTGACAAGTGCCCTGTGGTGTCATTGTCTTAAATCCATTGAACACTGCCTTCCATTAGAAACCAGACTTTCACTGTGTTAAATCTACCAGGTGGCTTACTGATAGAAAACATGAAATGAACAGTTCATCTTAGACATGGAAGAAACATGTTTAAACAAGGCTCACCCCATCAGCTATCAAGTTAACTGGACTCAGAATTTGGACATACCACATCAGAATTAAGTCTTGCCCATCAGTTTACAGGACAACCTGGACATCAGAAGCAACTGGAGAAATCCAACTAAAGATTAGAAGACGTCCCTTAAAATAATATACCTCCTGCTCTTTACAATGGGACTGTCACAAGACATTATTCCTTTCAACGGGATGAACATATTTGAGTATATTTAGCTCATCGTGTAATAAATGTGTCTGATTTTTTCTTTCTGGAGGGCATCCAGAAGCATCTGCAAAAATTACTGAGGACTGGAACAAGAAATTATTCCAAGCCCAGGTGACCTGGTGTGGGTGAGAAACTGGAATTTGCCCCCACTTAAACCCAAGTGGTGAGGACAGCTGACTGCCATCCTGACCACCCCCATAGAAGCCAAAGTAAGAGGAGTCCCCACCTGGATTCACCACAGCAGACTGAAGAAAGTCTCTTCTTTGTGGGAAGCTGAAACTGACTCTACCAAACCTTGCAAGGTAACATTAAGATGTACAACCCGCACAGCTTCATCCACAAACCAGGAACTGGCTGATCTACGGTGGTACGGCAGAAGCATGAGGATGTCCGTTGTAGGACTCATCTTAATTGGACTTTGGGGAGTGGGAAAGGAAGAAATTTTGTGTAATCTATGCACCTGCACCACCAAAGTGGGCCAAACAGTGCCCATCACACTACTTTTCTATAGTTACTACATATGTAACTAACTGAACCTATAACCAATGAAGCTGGGAGAGCCTTAATCTTCTTAGATCAGCAACACACTCAACTCAGAAATGCTATTTACCAAAACAAACTAACCCTAGACTATTTATTAGCTTAAGAAGGGGAGATTGTTGTGTGTGGAAATTTTAACCTGACAAACTGTTACTTACAAATAAATGATCAAGGACGAGCCATTGAAGACACTGTGAAAAAGATCCAAAAACTAGCTCATGTTACTGTGAGAACTTGGCAGGGATGGAGTCCAGAATCGTTATGGGCAGGCAGGTTCTCAGCATTGGAGGACTCAAAAACTCTGGTGGGAGGATTTGTGATCATCATAGAGGGATGTCTGTTCATCCCGTGCCTCCTTCAATTGGCTATTAAAACCCTGAAAAGCATAGTTGAAGCCAGGCTAGAAAAGAAAACTTCTTTCTGCCTATTCTGGAAACATACCTATCAGTCCATGCCCACTTACTTACGAAGTATCATCCAGAAAAGTGAGTCACACTAGTTCGCTTTCTAGCTACATGGACTTCAAAGGGGTGAATGAGGCAGACAGGCTTGTGGAAATAGGCACTGGCCCCCATGTCCCCCAGGCTCCTGGCTCATTCCTGGAGCAAAGTTCACATTCCAGGAAATAAGCAACAGACTATCTCAGCCTCATGTGATTACCCAGGCTAGTCTCCTATTCCTGACCCACCTCCGGCAGGGAACGGAGCCTGAGCTAAGGTTTACCTGCTTCCGTTTCTGTAACTGCTCACTTGTATACTCATACATCTTTCCCTGCTGTAAGTTTGAACCACTGCTAACCAATCCCAAATGAACTCATGTATGCATGCCTATTCCCAATAAAATATCCTCACATAGGGAAGACAGGGCTTGGCCTCTGGATATGAATCTGCTGAGCCACGTGCTAGCACAACAAAGCCCTTTTTGTTACAATCTGTGAGGCATTGACAACTCCTTCAGAGTGACTCTTGCAACAATTCGACATTGAATGCATTACGGTTATGTGTTCTTGTGAAGTGCTGAAGATTTAGTCCTGACTCATAGCTACCCCATACAGGATTTCCAGTGAGGGTGCAGTGGGTTTGAAATGTCAATCTTGTGGTTCAAATCCATCAGCGGTCCAATGTTTATCCTATAGAGCCACACCAGGACTCCAAGGTTCCGTGTTGCTGTTCTTGATGTTAAGTGCTGTCTAGTTGGTTCCAACTCATAGCAACCCTGTATAGTGTTTCTGAGGAGCAGTTGGTGGGTTTGAACTGCCACCTTGTGGTTCAAACAGACCTTTCGGTTTCAGTGCTTTTCCTACAGTGCCACAGCTGGACTGGTGGTTATGTTTAGGAAGCCCAAGGTGAAGACACTTAACCAAAGTAAAATGACTGCTCTGAACTTGAATTAAGACTCCATCTTGACTGTGCTAAAATAATTCTTAACAAGCAGTGATCTTAGTACAGAGTTAAAGTGTGTGACTAAGAAACTCTGTTCTCTTTGAGCTAAGGGAATGCTCTGAAGCCATTAGAGTTTGCATAACAAAGGATATCCACTTCAACCATCAAACCTTCAGGCAGCATTAAGTACATAACAAAAGGAACCCTTTTTGATTTTCTCACTGGAGGGTCTTCACACAGGAGCCTATTCTGAAGTTCCCTCCCTTGTCCTTAGGTACTATTGTGTCAGTACTTGACCCTGCTTACAAAAGGGAAAATGTTGTCCAGTCTTGAGTCATTCTTACAATAGTTGTTCTGTTCGAGCCCATTGTTGCAGACACTGTATCCATTCATCTCATGTAGGAGATTTTTTTTTTTTTTTTTCCTGACTCTCTACTTTACCAAGTTGTCTCAGTGACTAAATATTCGGAAGTAGTCCATCTCTCTTTCTTCCTAGATCATCTGGAAGCTCATCTGAAACCTGTCCACTGTGGGTGACCCTGTTGGTATTTAAAATACCCATGGCATCACTTCCAGAATCACAACAACTCACAAACCACCACAGTACAACATACTGAGGAACCAAGAAAACTATCTGGCCAACTGATTGGAAGATATCTGTATTTGTGTCCATTCCAAAGACAGGTGAGCCAATGGAATGTGGAATAGACAATATCTTTGATATCTTAATGTGAGTAAAGGTTTGCTAAAGGTAATACAGAAATGGCTACAATCACACATTGACAGAGAACTTCCAAAGGATCAAGCCAGATTCCAAAGAGGACGTGGAATGAGAGATATCATTGCTGATGTCCAATGGATCTTGCCCGAAAGCAGAGAATATCAGAAAGATGTTTACCTGTGCTTTAATGACTACACAAAGGCTTTCGATTGTGTGGATCATAACAAGCTATGGACAACATTGTGAAGTACGAGTATTCCTGAACACTTAATTGTACTCATGAGGAATATGTACCTAGACCAAGAAGCAGTTGTTCCAACAGAACATGGGAACACTGAATGTTTTAAAATTAAGAAAGGTGTGCGACAGGGTTGTATTCTTTCACCATACTTATTCAACCTGTATGCTGAGCAAATAATCTGAGAAGCTGGGCTCTATAAAGAAAAACATGGCATCAGGATTAGAGGAAGACTCATTAACAACCCGAGATATGAAGACGATACAACCTTGCTTGCTAAAAGTGAAGAGGACTTAAAATACTTACTGATAAAGATCAAAGAGCACAGCCTTTGGTATGGATTGCATCTCGATATAAAGGAAACAAAAATCCTCACCATTGGTCCAATACACAACATTCTTATCAATGGAGAAAGATTGAAGTTGTCAAGGACTTCCTTTTGCTTGATCAGCTATCAACACTCATGGAAGCAGCAGTCAAGAAATTAAATGACGTATTGCATTAGGCAAATCTGCTCCATAAAACCTGTTTAAAGTGTTGAAGAGCAAAGATATCAGTTTAAGGATTAAAGTGCATGTGACCTAAGCCATGGTATTTTCAATAACCTCATATGCATGCAAAACCTGGACAGTGGAAAAGGAAGATCATAGAAGAATTGATGTATTTGAGTTATGGTGCTGAAGTGCCATGGGCTGCCAAAAGAACCAACAGATCTGTGTTGGAAGAAATACAGCCAGTGTTCCTTACAAGTTATGATAGCCAGAGTTCATCTCTCATTCTTCGGACATATTGTCAGTGAGACCAATTTTGCTGGAGAAGGATATCATGTTTGGTGAGATAGAGGGTCAGAGAAAAAGAAGACCCCCAACGAGATGGATTGGCAAAGTGGCACATCAATGTGCTAAAGTGTGGCAACAATTGTGAAGTTGGCCCAGGACCAAGCAGTGTTTCATTCTGTTGTGTATAGGATCGCTATGAGTCGGTCCTGACTCAATGACACCTAGCAACAACAACAACACTTTACTAAGCATGATGTCTCCAGGAAATGTTTAACATAATTACCTTGCAACTGCTCCTTAAAATCCCATTGATCAAATATTCAAATGAACCAATCCAAATGGCCCATAATTATGTTTCCAGTCTTCATTGTAAAGCCCAAGCCCCTGCATCAAGTTATCCTGTTTCCTGATTTTTCAAAACTAGTTCCTGGTTTCTGCCTTGTAACTGGCCCTGGATCTGTTGGTCTTCACTCTGTGTGGGTTAATGTCTCCTGTTCAAATGATTCTTCTGCGTTCAGTGAGTCTCTTTGATTCACTTTAACGGAGACTGAGGGTATGATTGTAGGCCATATAGGTAAAGTGACACACAAAAGCAACCTTCAAGCATTTACTTAGGCTGGGTCCTGATCACCAAGGTGTATCTTATTCCTTTTAGACATCAGAGTGCTATCTATACATTGATGAGAAAAACATATGAGAAAGATTTGAGACTATACCAATGATGTTAAAATTAACAATAACTAGAGAAATCCGTTGAAATACATTTTCCTAAGGTGTAATTATAATCCATTAAATGCAATTACTTTTCTACTGAATTTCTTTTATTTTCATTTTCCTTGTTCCTGTTTTTCCCTGTAGGATAAGCCCTGGACTTCAAAACAGGGTTTTGGCAGTTGAAATCGACTAGATGTAGAAACTCTATAAATGACATCTATGTGTCAGTACCAACTCCATGACACTAAATAACAACAACCACATAATTTGTCAGAAAAAAAAAAAATCATACTCTTTCTTTAACTCACTGCCAACTGACCATGTTTGAAGCAAAACGAAGCCCTTCCTAGATAGATATTCAGGAGCGAAACAATTTTCTTATCATTTTGTGCCAGTATAAAGCAATCAAGGACCAGCGGGAACTCCTCATGGCAATTAGTGAGATCCATTTGAACAGTATGAATCTGGGAAGTACCTTTTGGGGCCACTCCCCACCTCCAGGTCTCTCCTGGATGAATTATAGTGTTGACACTTGTTTAATGAAGCATGAACACAACATATCACAAAGCAATCAAAATGCAACTCGAACAAGCTGGTTAGGAAGAAAATTGTAAAACTCGGTTGCAGTTGAAGCAAAACTACTACTATTTATTCGGTATAGTAGTTTGATGACCTAATGATGTGAATCCAGCTCAACATTTGGACAATTTTGGAAACTGACAGAAGTAAACATTCTGTTGAGTAGAAATTACAGAAACAATGTGCAATATCAACAGCAACATGACCAAAACTGTGTATTAAAGCTTCAGCTGCATCAGATCAAATAAACAAAAGAAACATCAGGAGGTCTAGAACTAGGAAGATATTTGATTCTGGGGATAATAGAGTTAGTTTAAAGAAATAATGAGAACTGATGATGATGTTCCTTTTAAAAATGCACTTGATACTAACAGTTATGGTCACATATCCGTGGATATGTAACAAACACAGTGTTTACCTACAACGTGCAGTACACATTTAACAACAAGCTTACCTCCTCCTTCCCCTCGCCTCCCCTGGCCTTGTTAATAATATAAATGTGTCTTTTCATTGGAAATTAACTCACTTTGGATTCTCCTACTTTGAAGCAGGACATTGTCCATAAATTTCCTATCAAGGAACATGGTTTTCTTCTGAAATTTTCATTCAAGATCATTGCTTCATTAGGAACTGTGTGTTCATTGTTAAGCAAACAAAAAACAAAACCCAAACCTACTGCCATGAAGTTGATTCCAACTCATAGTGAAACTATAGTACAGAATAGAATTGCTCCCAGGCTTTCTGAGACTAAATCTTTACAAGAGCAGATAGCCTCATCTTTCTCTCACAGAGCTGTTGGTGTTTTTGATCCACCAACCTTGCTGTTGTAAACCCAACAGATAACCCACTCTGCCACCAGTCTTCTTAAAATAAAGCAAACAACAACAAAAAAAGCATTCTGACTCAAAGTTACCCTATATAGAGGGTTACTGAGATGGAATCTATAGGAGCATACAGACTCATGTTTCTCTTGTGGAACAGATAGTGGGTTTGAACTGCTAACCTTGTAGTTAACAGCCCAATGCCTAACCCACAGTGTCATCAAGACTACTTAGAATCAAGCAAAAATAGAAAATTTCACCCTGAGCTTAAATAGCATATGTCATTTTCAGACTACTTTTTGCTTGAAGAAAATTGGAATGATTCTGTAAATGAGTCAAGAAGTTTAACTCCAAAACACACAACATTGTTTTGATATTATCTCCTGCAATAAACATGATTTCCAAGATTTCATAGATTTAGTCTTACTTCAGGAAATAATTTTAGGAGAAATTTGAAACTTACTAATTTATGTTTTTCTTATGGTGGTTTCCAACTGGTTTAAGAAAAAATTATATGTTATGCATAGTAGTAATTAGAGTTTGACATTTTTCTTTTAAGGTAAGTTTAATTTTTTAATATCTTGGGGATATGCTGACTATATTTGAACATTTGGGACAAAACATAGCCAACAGTAATTTTGACATATTGAAAGTTGTATTAAATGATAATTAATCATGTTCAATTTTAAAAATGTAATGCAGATCGTGTACTTCTTTTATAAGTTTTCAAATTGTGACAAAATATAGCTAATTATAAGTAATATAAGTAATAAATCCTACGTTAGAAAAACTATACATTAGTTGTCAACATCTACTTATATCTTAGCAAGAATCATGTTAAATATTTACTACATGGTTACAGTGCTCAGAACAGCCTGGTACTGGTATAATGAAAGATACATTGACCAATGGAACACAATTGAGAATCCAGAAATTAACCCATCCACATACAGCCAACTGATTTTTGACAAAGTAGCTAAGTATATTGCATGGGGAGGAGATAGATAGTCTCTTCAACAGATGATGCTGGCAGAATTAGAAAGTGATATACAAAAGACTGAAACAAGACTTTTACCTCACACCTTATACTAAAACCAACTCAGCATGGATTAAAGACTTAAATGTGAACCCCAGAATTACAAAGTCAATCAATGAAAAAATAGGGACAAATGTGAAGGCTCTAATACAGGGCATACACAGGCTACCAAACATTTTGAAAATTACACAAACAAACGTACACAAAACAGATGAATGGAACACACTAAAAATTAAAAACTTATGTGCATCAAAAGGCTTCATCTAAATATTAAAAAGGGAGCACATAAATGCAAAAAAATCTTTTGCAACGACGTATCAGACAAGGGACTAATTTCCAAAATATATAGGAACCTAAGTCCCGGTATGGTGCTGTGGGTTAATGCACCAGACTGCAAAGTCGTTTGAACTGCAAGGTCGGTGGTTCAAGCTCACCAGTCGCTCCTTGGAAACCCTATATAGGGTCGCTATGGATCAGAACCAACTCAATGGCACTTAACAAGAACAACAACAACACCTCTACAAGAAAAGGACAAATAACTCAATTAAAAAAAAATGAGCATAGGACATGAACAGACACTTCACCCAGGAGGATATCCAGGCAGCCAACAAACACACAAGAAATGTTCATGATCACTAGCCATTAGCGAGATGCAAATCAAAACAACAATGAGATGTCATCTCACACCAGCAATAATAGCAAAGATCAAAAAAGTAGAAGACGATAAATGTTGGCGAGGATGTGGAGAGACTGGGAACCTCTACATTGCTGGTGGGTTGGCAAAATGGTGCAACCATTCTGGAAAATAATATGGTGCTTCCTCAGAAGGTTGGAAATAGAAATACCTTATGATCCTGCAATTCCTCTACTTGGTATTTATCCACAAGAAATACAAGACATAACATGAGTAGATATATGTACACCAATGTTCATAGTAGCACTATTTACAATAGCAAAAAGATGTAGACAGCCTAAGTGCCCATCAATGAAGAATGGATAAACAAACTTTGATACATACACACAGCGGAATATTATGCTACCCTGAAGAATAACAAGGAAGCAGCAAGCCACCGCATAATATGGATGAACCTTGAGGACATTATGCTGAGTGAAATCAGTTAGTCACAAAAGGGGACTTATGGGTATAGGACCATTATTGTAAAAGATTAAGAAAAAATACCCACACTAAAAGGGGGGGGGCATTATTATATTTTTTGTTTTATTATTTTAAATTTATTTGTTACCAGAGTATATGGAGTGGGGTAAAGGGAGGGAGGGGAAGGTGGAGCACAGGGTAGGGAATAGGCACAGGATAGTAAAGCACAGGGCAGCAAAATAGTTTGGGTGCTGGGGGGGGGGGGGGGCGGTATACACTAGAAGGGGAAGGGAAAAGGAAAAACAAGGCTGAAGGGAGAATAGCGAGGCAGGTTTACATGAGCTAAATAGGACCGAGGTAAATAACGATGTAAGCACAACCGAGAAAAACAGGGCTTGGGGATATAAAGACTGAGGCTTGGCTTGAATGGGTAAAAGTGGGGAAATGATGTTAAGATGTTTGGCTGTCTTTTGAATCTTGGTTTCCCTTGCCTACTATTGTAAAATAGACATTTGAAGGGGAGAGAGAAGAATAGCCAGAAACATCACCAGAGAAAGCTTGTAAGTCTGTCTTCAGCTTATAACTGATTGGAATACCTAAAATAGGGCTAGAACTTGCCCAATAAAGGAGGCTCCCTGCAGAGCCTTTGCATTGCACAAGACCATAGGTGGAATCCAGAATCTTCTGAGGTGGGACATTAATGCTTGAAAGGACAAGCAGACCAGTCTGGAGCAGCTAGAAGAACAGAAGATACTTCTTGAAAGAAAGACCAGCAGGAAAAACAAAAATAATAATAGTAGTCCAAAGGACTACTACAAGAACAATCAAGTTGTTCCCCAGGGAGCTATCAAGGCAAGTGGTCAGGGCCCCTCAAGGCAAACCCCCTTCCAAGACTGAAAAACTCAAATGGAATACACTAGCAGGCATATTGTCCTGCTGCTGACCATGCTGGTCACTAATAAGGGTAAGTGGGGGGAAAACAGCAATGAACTTGTGAACTAAGTCCAACTACATTCAATAGACTCCGGTTAACATGGATTGATGAGACCTGGGGACTCCTGGACCCAGGGGCAGGGACATGGCCCTAGAGGACTAAACTGGAGTGTGAAGCATCCAGCTGATATGAAGTGAGGGGAGATGCACAAGAACATCCACACTTGCACATAGTACCCATTTGACCTGGCATCAATGGCTGAATGATCAGAACACAACTACAGGAAGAAAGAAGAGGGGAAAAAAAAAAACGAGTAACCCACTACAAGTGGATGAACTTGACCTATGCCTGTGGATGCAGTATGACAAAGGAGCAGACAAATCTTTACAGTGAGGATCATTCCTACCCCCTTGTTACACAGGGTCAACGGGGATGGGAAACTTAGACATTGGCTACCCAAAATGGGGGGACTACGAAGGCAAGAAGTGACTGGCTTACAAGCTTTAACTTTCTTAGGGAACCTAGCTCTAGAGGATACAGGGAAAGGTAGAATCGCCACTGAATTGTTCCCAACCTGTCTGGATGGGGTTGATAAAAGGTGAGAGGGATAGGACTCTTGTGGTTCAATAGGGAATGATTAATATCAGGTCTGACAGTGAGTTTTGGAAAGATAAATGTAAATGTTTATTAACAAAAGGAGGGGAGTGACTGATTTTGCAGTCCAGGAGAGGAGATTCCCTGGAACCATCAAGGGAGAAAAGTGAAGTGTGAGACCCTGTCCAGGGAGGAAGTGACACTAGGGATGGAGGCAGAGAAGCTGACATGGACAGAAGGAGCGGCTGGGAACGCTGGACTCAGGGAGGGAGAGGAGCTATGTGTAGGCAGCCGGGGGACAGGTGTGTGGGATGTGCCCTTTGATTGGTTGATGATGCGTGCAGGGGATTGTGATCATTACAGCGAAACAAAATATGATAGGATGAATGTAAAGATAATGGTCATCCATGTAAACTAACATGTAATTCACAATAAAAATGCAATTTTATTATTTTTTTAAATAAAGCCTACTTACTATATGCGTTATCCACATATTGGGTTTGGTTCACTTTTTTATCTTTTGACACAGAATACTTATACACGATAAAAATTCAGAACATATATCCAATTGTTCACAAATTATTCTGGATGCACATACCCTTAATTGATGCTTTTGAAAAGTAAATTTCTACATACTATATTACAGTGTTTATGAGTCGGGCTGCTAACCTCAAGGTCAGCAGTTCAAAACTACCAGTCATTTTCACAAGAGAAAGATGAGGTTTTCTGCTCCTGTAAAGATTTACAGCCTCAGAAACCCTGTACAGGGTATGGTATGAGTCAGAACTGTCTCCATCGCACACCACCACCACATTATTATTAAGCAAGACATTTTGATTATTTTTAATGTTGCTCCTTATATTATGTACAACTGTGAATTTCAGCTGTTTCATCCAAATGTATAGATTTTCCTACAATGAGCCCTGGTAGTGCAGTGGATAAATGCTGGCTGGTAATTGAAAGGTCAGTGGTTCAAACACACCAGTAGGTCTATGAGAAGGAGACGTGGCAATCTGGTTCTGTAACGATCTACAGCCTGGGAAACCCTAGGGGACAGTTCTACTCTATACTTTATGGTTGTTATGAGTTGGAATCAAGGCAACATTTTTTTTTTCCTTCTTTTTTGGTGGCATGTTCAAAACATTATGTTACATGTTAGTTATAACAGGAAAATCCTTTATGGAGTTAGAATCAAAATTCTAATTTTGATATCTGCCAAGTTGATAAATGATTGATTGCTTTGTCTACTTCCCTTCAATCTAGTCTTTAAATTGTCTTTCTGATCCTATAACTAAAGCTCATACCTTAGCTTTTCTGACAGAATTTCTGTTCCTTTACTTTATAAAGCTCTAACAGCTATGAAGTTTAATGCCCCAGATCTTTGAATGTAATAATTAAATGTTGTCCTTTGCCTCTTACATTCAGAACACTAGATTGCTTATGGTATACAAATTAAAAAGGGTGGATTCTGGTTTGAAACTAGGGGTTTAACTGGTAATTTAGGATTATTGTCTCATCAAGTCTGGTTAGTTCAAAAATCCTTTTCAAATTTTCTAGTATATTTGCCTCCAAACAACTGAAGCAGTCTCATTACGGTTTGCTGCACTCAGGAAGACCAGTGGAAGCTCTTTATCTGGATCAATCTGATAAAAGTGGAGAAGGATTCTATGTTAGCAGTACAGGCACTACCTTTAGTCCAGCCAGCATTTTAACTCTCCCCATCAGTGGTGGTAGAGGGATTGCAGAGTAACAGGAACGTTTTGTTCCTTTTTATCCAGTTGCCATTATCAGTGTACCACTTTCCTAGTGTCCCTGTCTTGTTGTAATGAGGAGACCTCCCCACCTTAGCTGATCACCCATTGACAACTACAGTGAAGTTATAATTCTCTTCAAACCCAAAGAGCCAAGAAGATTTAGTGGGCTCACATGTCTTCTCCCAGGAAGCTTTGCTCTGATCTTTGTGATCACTTGTTGGAATTAACACTGAACTAAGCTTTTGGTGATTGAATTGTGCCTTTCCTTATTTTTTTTAAGCATAGTTTTGCTTTGTCTACCATGCCAGACATGCACTTTTGAAGGGTTCTATGAAGTTCTGGTGTGCTGCTATGGGCTAATGTGCTAGACTGCAAAATTGGTTTGAACTGCAAGGTTGGTGGTTCAAACTCACCAGCCACTATCTGGAAACCCTATAAGGGTCACTATGGATCAGAACCAATAATGGGCATACAACAACAACAACAAAAAGGCAAATTATTGGATGATGCATAAATCATCCAAAGAAGGAATACACTGAATCATGGACCAAAAAGAAATGGTTGATGTTCAACTACTTCAAGAGGCAGTGGTACTGAAGGAAGAAGACCAAGGTGCATTGAAGACATTGGCAAAGAACACAGTGCTGGGAATTGATAGAATACCGTTAGAAATCTTTCAACAAACTAATGCAGCTCTAGAGGCACTCACTCATCTTTGACTGAAAAAGATCTTTTTTTATACCCATTCCAAAGAGAGAGATCCAACAGAATGTAGAATATCAATATCACATGTAAGTAAAATTTTACTAAAGATAATACTAAAATGTCTGAAGCCATACATTGACAGAAAACTTCCAGAGGTTCAAGCCAGGTTCAGAAGAGGACATGGAATTAGGGATATCATTGCAGACATCAGATGGATCTTGGCTGAATGCAGAGAATACCAGAAAGATATTTACCTGTGCTTTATTGACTACACAAAGGCTTTTGATTGTGTGGATCATGACAACATTGCAAAGTATGGACAACATTGCAAAGTATGAGTATTCCAGAACACTTAATTGTGCTCGTGAAGGAACCTGTACATAGACCAAAAGGCAGCTGCTTAAACAGGACAAGGAAGCATCAAGTGATTTAAAATTAGGAAAGGTGTCTACCATGATCGTATTCTTTCACCATACTTATTTAATCTATATGCTGAGCAAATAATCCAACAAGCTGGATTATATGAAGAAAAATGTGGCATCAGAATTGGAGGACGACTCATTAACAACCTGCGCTATGCAGATGTTACAACTTTGTTGAAAATGAAGAGGACTTAAAATATTTGTTGATGAAGATCAAAGACCACAACCTTCGATATGAATTGCACCTTAATGTAAAGAAAACAAAAATCCTCACCACTGAACCAATAAACAACATCCATATAATGGAGAAAATATTGAAGTTGTCAAAAACTTCATTTTGTTCAAATCAACCATCAACACTCATGAAAGCAGACATGAATAAATCAAATGACATATTGCATTAGGTAAATCTGAATCTCTTGAAAGTGTTCAAGAGCACAGATGTCACTTTGATGACTAAGGTGCACGTGACCCAAGCCACGGTGGTGTTTTCAATACCTCATCTGCATGTCAAAGTTGGACAGTGAAAAAGGAAGACTACAGAAGAATTGATGCATTTGAGTTATTGTTTTGGAGAATAGTAACAGTACCAAGGACTGCCAGAAGAACAAACAAATCTGTTAAAAGTAGGACAGCCAGAATGTTACTTGGAAGACAGGATGCCCAGTCTTAACTCTCATACTTTGGATATATTATCAGGACTGACCAATCCCTGCAGAAGGATATTATGTTTAGTAGTAGAGTGACAGAGAAAAAGCGGAAGACTCCCAATGAGATGGATTGGCACAGTGACAGCAACAATAGGATCATTGTAACAACCATGGTGAGGCTGGCCCAGGACTGGCCAGTGTTTCATTCTGCTGTGTACTGGGTGGCTATGAGTCAGTGCTGACAGGATGGCACCTAACAACAATAACACTATGCCAGACTGATAAGATTTTTATTTAGCACATTGTGAAGGCATTCAGTATTCCCCACATTTTCTTACTCCTATTGCTTCTCTTGAAAAGTCTGCTGTTACTACTTATGGTATTTCTTTATTAATAGCTATCACAAGTTGCCAGCTGCCTATAGCATCTTTTTTTCAAGGTTGGTACTCTGCACTTGTATTCTGATGTTTCTAGGCACTTTTTGATTTGAATATACTCTACTGATAATTTCTCAGGCTCTGTTAATATGAGAAGAGATGCCTTTATTTTTACTTATTGAATATTCCTATCCATTATCCTTTAAAATATTGGCTCATCTAGTCTCTCCTCATTTTCTGGAATTCAAAATGTTGCTGTTGTTTATCGCCATTAATTTGGCTCCAACTCACAGAGACCCTCTATAGGGTTTTCGAGGAGCAGCTGGTGGGTTTGATCCACAGTCTAGGGCTGAATCTATAGCACCACAACATGAATACAGCATTCAAATTAAGCACATTAAAATGTTCATTTCTGTAATTTCCTTTTCTCTAAATTTCTTACTTATATCTTCTATAGCATTTTATCTCTGCCTATAAAAATCTCTTCAGGTTTACCTCCAGCAAAATAATATTTTATTTAGTTGTGTTTAGTCTTTTGTTTAAGGACCTCTGGTAGCCTAGTGATTATGAATTGGACTGCGAACCACAAGGTCAGCAGTTTGAAACTACCAGCTGTTCCATGAGAGAAAGATGAGGCTTTCTGCTCCCATAAATATTTACAGCTTCAGAAACCCTGTACAGGGTTGCTATGAGTCGGAACTGACTCCACAGCACACAGCCACCAATCTTTTGTTTAAATATTCCATGTAATTTTAAATTTCAGAAATTACATATTTATTTCTAGAAAATCTATTTATTTCTAGAAAATCTATTTAGTTGGGTTTCCCAATTGAATAACTGAGTCTTTTGGACTAATCTAAGGGTTGGGTCCTCCTTGCAGGCTCTTTCCCAATAATAGATGAGAATCAGACAGATGGGAGGAGGGATAAAGAAGTCACACTTGGGTTCAGACTTGTGTTTCCTTTAGAAATTTTTGTGATAAAACTTCTTTCTCTTTATGATTGCCAGTGATCAGAGTTTTTTGATCCATTGTAATCTACCTAAGCATATAAAACTTAACAAGAGCAAAACTTCAGTTAACCTCAATTTCCTGACATGCAGTGAATCCAGAGCATGTTTGGAATGATAAAACGTAGCAATATTGGAAGGAAAGTCGAAAGTCATCCCTGATGAGCTAGTATTGGGTCAACAAGGTTTCCTATTCACATCTTCTTGGTGTTTCTGGTTAGGCCTGGACCACTTGGTGTGGGAAAACCAGAGACATTGATGTATACAAAGCAAGGGTCTCAGATTTCAGTGGTCTTAAATTAATCGGATTTAGCTGACATCAAAATTTCACTTTGAACTTTTGTGCCAAGTCCCAGGCATAAAAACAGCCCTATGTTACCTACTTTCCACTGTCTAAATTATACCAAAGACCACCAGCAAAATAATGTGGATGTTCAAGAACTGGATTTACAGTATTGGGAATTCTTGGACTCCGACTTCCACTTTTCTATCTCTACTTAACTGGGCTCAATGCATTGAAAAGCTTCTCCCTGGAGCTAAGTTGAACTCATCTTGGGAAATCACAGTGCATAGGTCTGATTATTTGTTTTTCTAAGTCTATTCTGTTAAGTATCACCCCATGGATTCAACCTATGAAGAGTAGTTTTTCCTAATTTGAAATGAATAGAATATAGATAATAAAAAATTGAACCAGAAGGCAAACACTATAGAACCACAAACATAATAAAACCACACCTTGTAAACTATAGACTTTTACAAACAAAAATTCTGCTGTCTATTGAAATTCTTGTTTTTAAAAGTCTACTTTCAGAGAACTGCAGGAAATAATTTTTCTAGACAAGGGAGTTTGAGATAGAGGGGTCTGGTCTGGCATGCACTCCACACCTTGGGAACTTTTTTGCGCATGAAACAGCTACTTTTGGAAGACAGTTGCTCAGAAGAAAAGTTGTTTGGTTTTCACAAGCCAAAGATGTATTGAAGTATAGAGGGCTGCTGTATTTGCAGAGCCACGTCCTTGAGTTCTTGATTCACTGACAGTAAACGCTATGAAAAGGACTTCCAGAGCTGTTTTGGGTTGCATGAGACTCGTTCAGGAGACATCTGCAATGCCTGCATCCTACTTGGGAAAAGATGGAAGAAGCTTGCCAACAGGATCAAAAAAAAAAAAAAAAAAGAATTGGAATCAAAAGGTAGATGCAGGAGCAAGGCCCGGTCTAAAACCTACATTGAAACCAAAGAAAGTGAAAACTCTATCTGGAACCAGATCAGTAAACTACAGAAGGAATTTAGATGTCCTAACTGATGCTCACTCACAGTACCAACTCAAGTGCCTCTCCAGCCCAGTCTCCTTGTTATAGTAACAAGTCAGATAGATGATGGTTCACATACAGAGATGGCTTCTGGCTCTAATAGAACACCTGTCTTCTCCTTTTTAGATCTTACGTACTGGAAAAGACAGAAAATATGTTGTGGGATTATCTATAAAGGCCGCTTTGGGGAAGTCCTCATCGACATGCACCTATTCAAGCCTTGATGCAGCAGGTAAGGAAGCAGAAGCTGAGAAGCTGGAGGAGTAGGGGCCTGGGCTTCTACCCATCTCCACTCAGCAGTGGTAACTGAGATTTATGTAGAAGGGGAACAAAAAACAATTTAAAGTTTGGAAAGACAACAAAGTAACTCTCCTATTTTAACTTGGATACTTGCTATTCTGCCTAAAGACAATGTGTAGAATGGTTTTGAATGAGTTATTTTTCTCCCTAGTCCCACAAACTTTGAAGCCAGTGTCTAGTCCACACACACACACAAATGTGCATATAATATATAAGATGCTGAGTATTTCATAGGAAAGCTGAATGCTGCTGTAAACTCCTCTTGGAGTCTTTTTTTAATCCCCTTTTAATGAATGAAAAGGAGAGTTTCAGGGGACAGATGGGATTTTGTTGAATGATAAACCATATGTAGTTTTAGTCTTTCTATATTGAGAAGCAAGAAGTTCTGGTAGCATAGTGGTTACAAATCGGGCTGCTAACCTCAAGGTCGGCAGTTTGAAACTACCAGCTGTTATGTGGGAGAAAGATGAGGCTGTCTGCTCCTGTAAAGATTTTTTTTTTTCCCCCTGTAAAGATTTGCAGCCTTGGAAACCCTGTGCAGGGTCACTGTGAGTCGGAACCGACCCCACAGTACTTAACAACAACAACAACATATTGAGAAGCAGTGGTGGGGACATTTTTAAAGATGTGTGGCTACACTTGTTTTCCCTCATGATAATAAATTTGTCATAACTCAATAACCTGGACTTGCCCCTAGAGGTATTTGTTAATAATTTTTTAATATTAAGGTCTTGCCAACATTTTGAAGATTCAAGCCTATACTACTGAAATATTAAGCAGGACAGAGTAAGGTTTTAGGCAGAAAAACCTTGAAGTAGAAAGTGATGACTGAATATACAGAGAGGTAACGTGATTGTATATTTTGTATCCAGTTTGACCTCCCTCCATATTAATATTTGATAAAAATTTTATTTATATGAAACCTCTGAAACAGAATCAAAGCTTCTCTTGGGAAAATGGCAAGTTTTTAGGATAACCAATCCTAAATTGGCACCAAAGCATTACAACATGATGGAGAACAAACACACTCTATTAAAAAATGTTAAACTATCTGGAAAATAAAATCTGCAAGCCTTCAAGATGGTATAAAGCAAAGGCGAATGCTTGGGGCACATTTCTTAGAGGGTTTGCTGAGTTTATAAATAATGAACTTTTGCTTGAGTTGTATGACTGTTTGGTGACTTCATTGAAAATCTGCACAATTCAGTTTTCGCTCTGACTTACTTCAGATGATCTTTGTGAAGGTTTTATCTATGTAGAGTGGGCGTTTGATTTGTTTTGATCTATTTGGGGTTTTTATGTTTTCTTCAATGTACATTTAAAATAAAATTCTACTAAAAGAAAAGAGGTGTGTGTCAATGCTGAGTGAGTTGCTTTTGTTTGGCTTCCCTTAGTCAAGCTTTTTGAATATTGAGATTTTTGATGAAAAAATAAATCCTGAATGAATCGCTTGAATTCTAAAATCTTCATGAAAGACCTCTCTCTTGAACCCAAAACCAAAGTACTCTCATTGCCTCTTTCTGAGAGATCAGGAAAAACCTATCACCAGTTAAGAGTTTGTAATTGAGGGAGGAGCACTTTGCTCAATAGCGACAATGTTGTTGTTAAGTGCCATCGCCCATAGCAACTCTGTATAGATTTTCAAGGAATAGCTGGTGAACTTGAACCACCGAACTTACAGTTCAAAAGACTTTGTAGTCTGATGCATTACCCCACAGCGCCACACCAGGAGTCCAATAGTAACAAATAGTAACACTATCCAGTGCTTATTTTTAAAACTGGATTAAAAAAACATTGGATAGTATAAATATCAATAAGGAATGAGCTAATTTGTATGGACAGCCTATAGTTTTATATTTCATTATCTAAACTGAAGATTTTGTGTTTCTTCCTTTTGGCGAAAACCTACATACCACCATATGCACAGACGACATAGTGAATTGGGTCGGCTCTCCCCCAGTCATTGAAGTGTTTTTACAAGAGTCCCAGCCCAATCTTCTTCCTTCTGATTTATTTTTGAAATGGTTCCTTTTCTCTCTCTCTCTCTCTCTTTTTTTTTTGTACATTTTGGCTGCGGTATTGGTGGTTTTGTTGTTATTGTTATGTGCCGTGGAGTCGGTTCCGACCCATAGCAACCCTGTACAGGGTTTCCGAGGCTGTAAATCTTTACAGGAGCAGAACGTCTCATCTTTCTTCCATGGAACAACTGGTAGACTATACTATAATAAGGTTCATCTCTTCTTCTGTATTTATTTATTTATTACTAGACTGCAACCACAGTCTTCATTTCCCTTTCCACCTCTCTTTGCTTGTAGAGTTACTGTATATAATCATTCACTTTGTATTAATATATTAGAAATTGAAAATCTGTTTTGTACTTTATATACTGTTGGATACTTATAATCAAAACTCCTACTAGGGTATTGAATAAACTTAGTTTTATTAGAAAAAAAAATTCTACCTTCCATTTTTAGTTCAGTAAATGTCATTTTTACCTAAGAGGCAACTGTGTTTTTAAATAATAAGACATATTTTGATAAGGACACAAGTGCTAAATTGAGTAGAAGCAGAAAGCATAGAGGTAAGATGGTAAAATGCAGTTGTATAGTGTTGTGCTGTTCTGAAGTGCTGTCAAGTCGATTCCGACCCATAGCGACCCTGTAGAGGGTTTCCGAGGAGCAGCTGGTGAGCTTGAGCCACTGACCTTGCAGTTTAATTGGCTTTGCAGTATTACCTGGCAAAATTTAGAAACGATTCTTATTATAGTTACTGTTGTTGTTAGGTGCCATAGAACTGATCCTGACTGACGAAGATCTTACGCATAAGAGACTGGATCATTGCCTGGTCCTGTGCATTCTTACAAGTGTTGTGATACTTGAGTCCATTGTTATTACTACTATGTCAAACCATCTTGTTGGGGACTTGACCCTCGACTTTACAAAGCACTATCAAATAAGCATTGGACTGTGAACCACAAGATCAATGGTTCAAGCCTACCCGTTGCTCCTCAGAAACATTATGCAGAGTCACTGTGAGTTGCAACCCACTTGATGGCACTTAACAACAACAACACAATAACTTTCTGCTATTCTCTTCTTTTAGTCAAGATCTATCTGACACAAGCAATGATGACCATGTTCCATGTCTTTTGCTGGATCTGGTTTAAATTTCTGGCAGTTCACTGTCAAAGTACTGCTATAGCCATTATTTAAATTAAACTCAACAATATTTTACTTGCATGCGATATTAATGATACTGTTAGATGATTTCTACAATCTACTGAATCACTTTTCTTTGGAATGGAAACAAATATGAGTCTGCTTCAATCAATTGGACAGGTAGCTAGCTGTCTTCCAAGTTTCTTGGCACGGACAAATGGATGCCTTCAGTGCTGAATCAGTTTGTTTAAACCTTTCCATTTGTATTCTGTCAAATCCTGGAGTCTTGGTTTTCACCTATGCCTTCTGGCAGCTTGGACATTTTCCCTTCAGCACCATCAGTTCTTTTGAAAGTTCTTATTGTGAATTGAGTGATAGTTTTACATAGGAGAGTATTAGTTTTACACCCATCCTATCGTATTTCATTTCATTGTAATGATTACAACCCCCTCCATACATCATCATTCAATAGTATTTGCTTCAATTCCATCTGTTGTTGTTGTTGTTGTTTTTAATGTACGCAAAACCACTTTGGAATATATAATCATTTAAACAACCAAAAGACACATTCTGCAAGCCTGCGTCCTGGTCACCAGCACACAGCCTTTCGCTTTCCCTGAGTGTGTCATCATCTCTGCTTCCATCTGGTGTAACTGCTTTTCTGGATTGTTGTTGTCGTTAAATGCCACTGAGTTGGTTCCGACCCATAGTGACCCTGGATAGGGTTTCCAAGGAGCAGTTGGTGAGCTTGAACCACTAACCTTGCAGTTCAAACGACTCTGCAGTCTGGCGCATTAACCCACAGCGCCACACCAGGGCCCACATTTCACTTGCGCTTTTCTCCCTTGAAACAATATATTTCTGTTCTTCAATCACCACTTGTGGTATTTGTGTTACAACAGCAAAAAGCAATTAAGACAGGGAAAATGTCAGACTCAGGGCTGTTGTTATCATTAAGTGCTGCCAAGTTGGTTCTGACCCATAGTGACCCTGCATAGACTTTTGGAGGAATGACTGGTGAATTTGAGCCACCAACCTTGCAGTTCAAAAGAACTTGTGGTCGAGTGTTCATCCTACATAACCACACCAGGACTCAGTAGCATTGGTTCTTGATCATATGCTACATATTGAAATGGTTCTAGTTCTGCAGACCTGCTAAGGAGCTCTGATAGTGTAGTGGGTTATGAGTTGGGCTGCTAGCCACAAGGTCAGTAATTCGAATCTACCATCTGCTGCGGGAGAAAGACGAGGCTTTCTACTTCTGTAAAGATGATCAGACTCAGAAACCTGATTTGTAATTGTAGATCAATGTCATCGAGTTGTTTCCAACTCATAGCAACCCTGTGTAGGGTTTACAAGGAGCAGCTGGTGAGCTTGAACTGCTGACCTTGCAGTTCAAAGCAACCTTGCAGTTCAGCGCATTAACCAGCAATGCCACACCAGGACACCCAGAAACCTTATACAGGGTCTTCATGAGTTGAAACAGACTCAAAGGTATGTAATCATCACATAGGTCTGCTGATGCTGGTTGTGTGTTATTTCAGCATTGGTATGCTCGTAACCAAAAAGTTGGAGGTTCAAACCAATCAGCCACTCCTTGGAAACCATCTGCAGGTCACTCTGAATTATAACTGGCTTAATGGTGTTTGACAGCAACATTAAACAACAATGCCTGTGAAAGTTTATTTTATTTTTTTGCCTTTTTCCAAAAAGATATTTGTTCACTGGCTATGAAATTACAGGTTTTCTTTTTTCCCCCTCTTCTTTCACTTGTTTAAAGATGTTACCCTATTGTTACATCGTTCACATGGCTTCTGAGCTATGCAATAACAGTGCAATGTCTGTCTTTCGTACATGATCCTATGGTTCTGTCTTTTTCCTCTGACTCTAAGATCTTCTCTTTATCATGTGTTTTAGGCAATTTGATTGTGTGTTGCTTGGTTAACTTCAATAGAGGTTGCTTGGGCTTGACTTCTGTTACTTCTTAGATATGTTGTTTTATTAATCTGGAAACTCTTCAGTCTTTATTTCTTCAAAACAGGAGGATGGATTGCCATGTGTTTCCTCAGATGCATGATTTCTACTGAAGATCGTATCAGGGAGTGTGCAACCATCAAGGAGCCCTGGTGGCAAAGTGGATTAAATGTTGGGCTGCTAACCATAGGGTCAGTGGTTCAAAACCATCAGCTGACCCCAGGGAAAAAGATAAGACTCTCTGCTCTGTTAAGGATTTATAATCTCAGAAAACCAAAGCAGCAGTTCTACATTGTCCTCTAGCTTTTCTTGGAGTTCACATGGACTGGTCAGCAGCGGGTTTGTGTGATGGTTTGGAGAAACTGTCAGGAGCTCTCCTTCAGTGCATCTCTCTCCTTTTTGGATTCTGCATAGTTCTCTGTTCTAGGACTTCTGCCACCTGGGTCCTTCTGGCTCCCATCGCTGTCCCTTTACCTCATGGAGACCGGCACGTTGTTCCTGGGATTCAACTCTCTGAGCTCTGAGCTGGAATTTCACTTCAAGCAGAAGGCTGGGCCAACTTTTAAACCCACTTCATTTGTTGATTGCATGTGTTTTCTCTGTCTTAGTTAGTTCTTTTTCTGACAGGAGGCTGTATCTCTTCCCGGCTTCTCTGATACTCTAGGATACTTAGAAGGGTATGCATGCCTTGTAGATTCTGACATACTTGCACAACACTCATAGTGTTTTTTTCTATGAAAACGTGACCAACATTTAAGAGCACATGAAGAATTTCATGAGAGGAATGTTGTTGTTGTTGTTAGGTGCCATTGAGTTGGTACCGAATCATAGCAATCTGATGCACAACAGAACAAAACACTGCCCGATCCTGGGCCAACCTCACAATTGTTGCCATGCTTGAGCCCATTGATGCTGCCTTTTTGCCAGTCCATCTCACTGGCATCTTCCTCTTTTTCTCTGATCCTCCACTTTACCAAACATGATATCCTTCTCCAGCAACTGGTCCTTCCTGACAATATGTCCCAGGTATGAGAGACTAAGTTTGGCCATCTTGGCCTCCAAGGAGCACTCTGGCTGCACGTCTTCCAACACAGATGTGTTTGTTCTTTTGGCAGCCCATGGCACTTTCAATATTCTCCTCCAACACCATAACTCAAAAGCATCGATTCTTCTATGGTCTTCCTTATTCACTGTGCAGCTTTTGCATGCATATGAGGTTATTGAAAATACCATGGCCTGGGTCAAGCGTACCTTAATCCTCAAGCTGACATCTTTGCTCTTCAACACTTTAAAAAGGTCTTGTGTAGCAGATTTGCCTAGTGCAATATGTCATTTGATTTCTTGAATGCTGCTTCCATGAGTGTTGATGGTTAGAAAGGAATGGAAGCTATAAAAAACATAATCAAATGGAAATGCAAAAATAATCATATCAGAGATGAAAATTATCTCTGATGGGCAGGCAAATTGTCTTGAGAAAAGAGTATGTGGGTTTGAAGACAGATAGCTAGAAATTACCCACGTTGTAACACAAAGGAGAGAATTAAAAAAGAAAGCAAAAAATGCACAAACAAAATCAGAGCCTTTAAGAACTACAGAATAATATAAACAGTCTAACATACTTAATTGTGAGGATGGTACATGACTGGCGGTTTCACTCTGTTTTACATAGAGTACCTATGAGTCTGAAGTGACTTGAGGACACCTAACAACAACAACAACAACAACAATGACAACAATATCATTTATGAATGAAATTTTAAAGAGCAATAGTCCTACAGAATTTTAATTACAGGTTTGCTGCTGAGACCTCTGTTATCAAATCAAATGGACAATGATCATATCCACCATTCTCATTTCTTTCCCGTTTTCAGATGGATGATCTCTGACTCATGTGTCCTTTATTTCACAAAAAGTAATTTATACATGAGCTTTGTATAAGCATCCGCATGACCAGATATATCTTACATGTAAGCATTAGAGTGCAAGTAAATCAATACCTATGCATGCATCATTGATTTAAAAAAGAAATCTTACCAATATTTATAAAGCTCCTAGTCAATTCTTGCTGAATTATTGAATTCTTTTTTTTTGCCCTCAGTAATAGTAGCCTCTTTTGTGAATTTTGTATTTATATACTTTTTTCTTTACATAATTTATATTTAGAAATATTCAATCCTAAATAGTATTTAAGGAGCCCTGGTGATACAGTCATTAAGGCCTTGACTGCTAACTGAAAGGTCACAAGTTCGAGCCCACCAGCTGCTCCGTAGGACAACGATGTGGCAGTCTTCTGTAAACACTTGTTGTGGTTGTCGTTAAGTGCCATGGAGTCGGTTCCGACCCATAGCAACCCTGTATAGGATTTCCAAGGAGTGGCTGGTGAGCTTGAACCACCGATCTTGTGGTTTAAACAACTTTGAGGTCCAGCACATTTGCCTTAGAAACCCTGTGAGGAAGTTTTACTCTCTCCTATAGCATCCTTGTGAGTTGGAATCCCTTCAATAACAACAGATAAACAGCAGTTTAGTGTGTGAGCTTTTACACACACATATGAACACATATTTCTAAATGACAGACAAGGAGAAGGAGTCAGAAAGAGGAGGAGGATGAGAGGAAGTTACATAACTGTAAGATTTCTGGGTGACTTACTGTAGCTTTTTTTATCTTTCCTTCTCACAACTGAGATTCCTGCCTGCGACAGACGACTGCAGCTGGTTCTTTGTCACTGCAATGCTGTTTTCCATTGTAGAACTATGTTGTTGTGAAGTGCCGTCGAGTCGATTCTGACTCATAGCGACCCTATACAGGGTTTCCGAGGAGCAGCTGGTGAGCTTGAACCACCGACCTTGCAGTTCAAGCTGCTTTACAGTCTGGTTCATTAACCCATAGCACCATACCAGGACTCCATTGCAGAAATATAGAATGTGGTAAAATACTTTGTTCTATTGTGCACAGGCATTTTTCTCCTAAATTATATTATTTAAGGATACTATGGTACTAAACAATCTTTTTATAGACCTAGCTACATATTTTTATTAGTTTATCCAGGCATTTATAAGGAAAATTGCTGCCTCTGGGATTAAGGAATTTTTAAGTTTAGAAAATTGGACCTGCTTGTTCACCTAAGCAACTTTAATGATTTGTACTGCTTTATTTTAACTGAGTTTTTACTCAGTAAGTATTATACATTCAATCTGAGCTCATTGGGAATACCTACACAGCCAGTTAAATGTGTTGCTCCCATTTTGTGGTGAAATTCTTTTGTATTGTGGTGACTTAGTTTAATTTGTGCTGCCCCCCGACCAGCAGCCATAGAGTATTATCATTTTTTCTAGTTCCTTTTCCTACTTGGTTCATATTTGTCTGTGAGTACCAATGATCATTTTGGTAAAATGCATCCATGGAAGGGGATGTCCTAACACCTAGACTCTGGCCCTTTAAGGGTGTTATAGAAGAGGGGTTCACACAGGATGGTGTTCCAAGCCTACGCTGGAATTTACCATTCCTATAGGTTCCTGTATACCAAAAACTGCAAATACTGAGAGATACTGCCCCAGATAAACTTTAAGCTCTGCCAGGGTCTGCCTGAATTCTATTGTGCAAATGCTTCACAAGGTCTCCAGAATCATATAGCTCCTGGTACACTTGCTTCTAGTAATTTCCATGTGCCATATTTTGTTTTCTTTCATCTCCATATCCTAATGTATCCAGAATAATATATTTGTTCAATATTTGACAGGTCAATGAAGGAGCACATACATAAATATTTCAGTTACATAATAAATTACTTATTTCTGATCAGCAGGAGCGTAAAACACACTGATTCATTTCTGAATTCACCTGTTACATTCAGCAAGTCACTGATATACATTAATTTTGATGACTCTTAATAATTACAGGAGTCCTCATATAGTGCTGTAGAATAAGCACTTGACCACAAGTTTGGCGGTTCAAACTCACCAGTCTCTCCTCAGAAACCTCATACAGGGTTGCTTTGAGTCGAATCCTCCTTGGTGTCACTTAACAACAACAAAATTTATCATTACACCATTTCATTAGCTTTTGGTTGTTGTAAAATCAGTAAAAGCTGATGTTGGTATTGGTCTCTTGAAGAATGCCGGGGAAAAACACCAGTGTATATTCCCCCATTTTAGCAGGGCTGGTATATGAGTTAGCTGATACAGTGAAGCTTGAAAGAGCTAGACCTGGACACTACTTCCTTGGTTTTCTTTGTCTCCCACATTTTCCCACTGTTCACAGAATGTTGTCTTTAAGACCTGTACTCATTCTGTGTCCTTTGAGAAAAATCTATCTAAATTACCCTTGTTGTTGTTGTTAAGTGCCGTCGAGTCGGTTCCAACCCATAGCGACCCTGTACAGAGTTTCCGAGGGTGTAAATCTTTACGGGAGTAGAAAGCCTCATTTTTCTCCCGCGGAACAGCTGGTAGTTTCGAACCGCTGACCTTATGGAATTTCAAACACAACCACCATAACATTTTGAGCTGATCTCTCTGTCTTAAATTTAACTGGCCCAGCATATCCCCTTGAAATCCACTAGTTTGTTTGGACCTCATGGACTTCGTTCTTCTTGGATCAACTATCAACACTCATGGAAGCAGCATTCAAGAAATCAGATGATGTATTGCACTAGGCAAATCTGCTGCACAAGACCATTTTAAAGTGTTGAAGAACAAAGATGTCAGCTTGAGCCTGACCCAAGCCATGGTATTTTCAGTAACCTCATATGCAAGCAAAAACTAGACAGAAAATAAGGAAGACCGTAGAAGAATTAATGCATTTGAGTTCTGGTGTTGGAGCAGAATACTGAAAGTGCTGGCCTGCTCATAGAACCAACAGATCTGTGTTAGAAGAAGTTCAGCCAGAGCGCCCCCTGGAGGCCAGGATGGCCAAACTTCGTCTCTCAATACTTCAGACATAGTGTCAGGAGAGACCGGTCTTTGGAGAAGGATATCATGTTTGGTAAGGTGGAGGGTCAGAGAAAAAGAGGAAGCCCCCCAGCGAGATGGATTGGCAAAGTGGCAGCATCAATGGGCTCAAGCGTGGCAACGATTGTGAGGTGGGCCCAGGATCGGGCAGTGTTTTGTTCTGTTGTGCATAGGGTCGCTATGATTCGGTACCGACTCGATGGCACCTGACAATAACAACAAGGAGACAAAGACAGGAGCATTACTGAGAGAACTTGTCTGCAACCATCCACTGATCACAGAGTCATGTTTAAACATGTTTAGTTTAAATAAACCTGCGCATTATGAAATGGAATTTATATTGGATTTACCCCGTATATCTGCACTGTTTATTGTGAGAATCTAAATTAGATATTGTGTCTTACATAAAAATGTAATGAATCCCATTTAAATCTATTGGGATGGGTTTACTTAGTATTTTAAAATTCCCATTTAAATACATTTATATGGGTTTATGTATTATTTTAGTATTCTTACCTAATATGATGACAGATTTAGGACACCTTTTTTTTTTTTTTTTAATTTCTTAAAAATAAACAGCTTTGTTATATAGAAAAATCTAGGTTGGTAAAATATATATTCCAAAATAAACATATTAAAACAAAATTTATGGTGGGAGCAGTGTACATTTGAAGACAATTTCTCATCTGACACTAATTACTAAAGAATATTTACAAGAAATTGTATAGACAGTAAGCATCTTTTCAAAAGATGTGGCTGGAGTCTCAAATCTATTCTTGTTTTGATAGCAGTTTTAGGAAAAATCATTGTTCTTACTAAGTATAAGAGATACACAAAGAAGGATAGGTCATAAACTACCAGAGATGCTCTATACCACAAGCTGGGGAAAAGGGAGTTACTAAATGTGGATAGAGTTGGCCTTTTTTCAGTGCTTAGAATTTAGCTGAGAATTGGGAGTTACAAGTGGGAATAAACTCTTGAGCACATGCTGTAGTGTGGGATAAAGTTCTTACTTGGATGACTGATGTTCATTCAACTACAGACAGTTTTAAAGGAATAGAATATAGGCCAGCGGATTTCTGTGACACACTTACAACCTTTCTGTAAATGTGCTGCCTTCGTTTTTTGTATCAAATGACTGCTGGGGTTTCAAAAGGTATTATTCATAAATAGGATATATTTCCTCAAAGGGTAAAAATAACCCCACCAGAACCACAACAACTACAACAAAAACTAGCACATAACATACTGACCCCTGGGAAATAAAGCACCAAATAATTTCTCCTTGAACTCCAAAGGAAGCCTGTATTTTTTATCAGTCACTTTTCAGAGGAAAAAAATCACTAGCGTTTCCTCATCTATCTCTATTTCTATTAGCTTGTCAATAGGGTTTGAGTTTTCATCAGAGTTGGATTAGCAGCTGGAAAGAAGAATTGTCTCATCGAAACTTCTACCAGGGGGCTAAGAGAAAAATCTATCAAATTTGACATAGGACAATGGTACTTATTTAATGAGACACTTTGAACAGTTGTAACGGAAAGGCAGAGTTTTGTAAACATGTTCAAATAATTTTCACAAATGTGAGGTCTAGTATTCTATTTAATTTATAATGCAATCCGACGTCACCACAGAACGATAAAAATGTCTTTGTGTATTATTAATTAAAGAAAAAAATTAATAGATTTTTAAATGGCAATATAATATAATTTCAAAAAGTACCAGTGCCAGCATTTAAAACAAAAAAATAATTGTATGCAAGAAAAGATACACATTATTTTTAGGTGAGGTTGTATTGTGGTTGTGTGCCATCAAGGCAATTCAATTTTGACTTATAGCGACCCCATATGACAAAGTACAAGAACTGCTCCCATTGGATTTTCTTGGATGTAACCTTTATGGAAAGGAGCTCTGGCAACAGAATGGATTATGAACTGAGCTGCTAATCAAAAAGTTAGCAGTTCAAATCTACCAGCCACCACATGGGAGAAAGATGAGACTTTCTGTTCCAATAAAGATTTACAGCTTCAGAAACCCTATACAGGGTCTCTATGAGTCAGAACCAACTCTATGGCACATCAAAACCACAACAGTCTTTATGGAAGGTAGATATGTTAGTTTCCTTCCTGTAGAGTGACTGGTAGGTTTCAACTGCTGACGTTTCAGTTCAGACCACTTAACCACTAAGCCACCAGGATTCCATCATTTGTGGGTTGTTGTTGTTGCTAGGAAGTGCCAGGGAGTCAGTTCTGACTCATAGCAGTCCTGGGTCGGATTTTTTAGCAGTGACCGGTGGATTTGAAGTGCTAACCTTGTGGCTAATGAGCAAGTGCTTACCCTCTAGTGTGCCACACCAGGGCTGCATTTATAGGGTAGTGGTTGAGGATGAAAAGGAAATGGACAGAAGAATTGCCATCATTACACCATAAATGATAAATATTTAAAAAATAAATATCTAAAATAAGTATGATAAAATATCAGCAATTAACTACTTTGAGTAAAGAAAACAAGTGTCTATTGTATGATTTTTAGTATTTTTCATGTATTTGAAATATTTATATAGTCTTCTTCAACATAAAAATAACTCAATGAAAACTTTTATAACAGGAAGAAGGAGCCATTAAGAATGCCATGGAATATAATTTTGCTAAAGAAAACTGTAATATCATTTCTTCATTAATATAATTCATTATTATTATTATTATTTACAAACTATTTTATTTAGCAAAATTATTTTAAGTCATAATTTTATTTTGTCAACTAAATATAGATTATAAGTTATTTCCTGCTTGTTTAGACTTTCTAATATAAATCTTATTAAAATACTAAACTATCATCAATGAATAAACAAAATAAATATTTCTTTTTTAGAATGAAAACAAGGATCCACTACTTTGTCACTAGAATAGGTGCCAATATCATGTCTATAAGAGGAGTAATTAGAGGAAGTATAAACATTTTTTGAAACATTTTTGCATCTTTTACAGAATAGAAATCATGAATCAAATTATTCTGTTAAAGTAATAGATTCAAATTAAATAAATGTGTAATTCATAAAAATATTTATATGTGATTATATCAATTACATATTTCATCAGGGAAATAAAGTCCTTGTTTGTGATATTTTTAAAGGCCCTTGTGGTGTTGTAGGATAAACACTGGACTGCAAACCTCAAAGTTGGCAGTTCAAAGCCACCAACCACTCTGTGGGAGAATGATGAAGCTTTCTGCTCTCTTATAGATTGACAGTTTTGGAAACCCTATACAGGGTCTCTGTGAGTCGGAATTGATTTCTTGGGAGTAAGTTTGGTCTGGTATTGGTTTGATGTGTCAGATACAATTTCTGAATTTTACAGAACCTTTTGTCTGCCTGGGGTCATTTGGATATTTATGCCATCACTTAATATCAATTTATGTTGCTATGAGAAAAGCTCCTAGATTTATTTTACTTTGAGCCCTGCCTGCAGTTGCCTTGGCAGGGCCAGCCCATGTAAGTTTGTGTGCTTATCAGGATGCAGACTGGATGCTCCCCACCCTTGGTTTTAAAAGAATGATAATACAAATCAGGAAACTTGTCATTTCTATACGATATACATACTTAGTGTGATGACACCCGTAAAGCTAACACAGGAGTATCAAAGATGTGCCACGCATTGTTGTTGTTGTCAGATGCCATCGAGTCATAGCGACCCCATGCACAGCAGAACGAAACAATGTCCGATCCTGGGCCAACCTCACTACCGCTGCCACACTTGATGCCATCAATGATGCCACCTG
>NW_006408539.1:20420041-20423327 GCF_000296735.1 Chrysochloris asiatica
TATATATTTTTTTTATTTCTATGCATGTAAATGTTCCTTTCTCTTTGTGGGCATATACAATTTCTATTCATAATAAGAAATCCTCAGTAAACTAGGAAGAGAAGAGAGCTGCTTCAACCCAGTAGAAATGCTGTGTTGGTGGTTGTGGGGTGGTGAGCAGCTAAGCTGGTTAAGGCTCACAGCAAACCTGTATATGGTTTCTGAGAGCGACTGGTGGGTTTGAACTGCCAAGTTCGCTGGTTAGTGTGTTGTTGTGTTACTAAGTGCCATTGGCTTGATTCTGACCCATAGCAACCCTGTATAGGGTTTCCAAGGAGCAGCTGGTAAGCTTGAATTGCCAACCTTGAGGTTCAAACTGACTTTGCAGTCCAGCACGTTAACTCACAGTGCCACACCAGAACACTTAGTGATTAATAGTCCAGTGCTTATCCTAAAACGCCCCATTAGGGTTCAAAGGACATAAATATTTGTATACAATATGCATATATTTTCATACACCTGTACACATATATCAATTCTTTGGAGTCCCAGTGTGGCACTGTAGGATAAGCACTGGACTGTAAACCACAGGGTCAGCAGTTCAAATCCACTAGCTGCTTCTCAGAAACCCAATACAGAACCAACTCGACAGCACTTGCCAACAACAACATCCCTTATCAGATTGAGACAGTTCTCTTCCTAGCTAGTCGAGAACTTATTTTGAATATAATTAAATTTTAAAAAATATAAAGGATTTATGTTGCTGCTTAGTGCAGTTCAGCCAGTTCTGACTCATTGTAACCTTGTGTAGAGGTTTTGGGGTGCAACTTGTCCATTTGAACCACTGACCTTGTGGTTAGCTCTTCAGTACTTATCCCAGGACACCACATCAGGTCTCTAAATATATAAATATGGCCTTCAAACATTTCATGGAAAAATGAAATTAAGAAATAATGGTAAAGTTTTTCATGAGCTTTTTGAAGCCCTCTCATGTATATCTAACGAAATCAAACCAAACCCTTTGTTATGAAGAGGATTCTGATTCGCCATAGCCATCTAAGACAGACCCTAACTGCCCTAAAGGGTACCTAAGGATGCCATCTTTATGGAAGCAGCCTGCTAAATGTTTTGGCAATGGCGAAGCTCGTGGGTTCGAACTGCTGACCTTTTGCATAGTAGCTGAACACTTAGCCACTGCTCCACCAGAACTCTGTTATATATACAACTGTTGTTGTTGTTAAGTGCCATTGATTGGTTCTGACCCATAGCGACCCTGAACAGGGTTTCCGAGGCTGTAAATCTGTACGTGAGCAGAAAATCTTATCTTTCTCCCATGGAGCAGTTGGTAGTTTCCAACTGCTGACCTTGCGGTTCGTAGCCCGATTCGTAACCACTACACTACCAGAGCTGTATATATATATATAACTAGAGGTCTTCAAAAGTTCCAGGAAAACTTCCATGATATTTTCATTCTGTTTCCCACACATTTTAAAAAAATGTTTTATTGTGAATTATGTGATAGTTTACATGGGAGGATATTAGTTTTACAGTCATCCTATTGTATATCATTTCATTGCCATGATTTCAATCCCCTCCCTGCATCATCAACCAACCAAAAGGTATACCCTGCAAGCCTGTTCCCTGGTCGTCAGCACACAGCCCCTCTCCCTCTCTGTGTCTAAAATCCCCAACTGCCCCATCTCTCCACGTCATAGTCTCTGCCTCCATCTCAGGTATCACTGCTTCTCTGGGTAGGGTCCCGCTCTCCACTCTTCTCCCTTGATGGTCCCTGGAACCTCCTTCCCAAACATTTTTTAAGCCTTCTTTGTATATGTAGCTGTATTGAAAAAAAATCACCTTTCAGAAAGTCAGTGAAAACCTGAGGACTTGGTTCATTTTGTTCCAAAGCAGAGAGGATGTGGAACTTTAGTGGGGAAGAGTTTGAAACAATCACCTGGCTTTGGTTTCCATCCTTCTGGGTTAAGGCTAGCCCTGGAGTGATAGCATTTATTTCTTTTGCTCCATTTTCTGCTTCTTTCGTCTATTTTGTGGGCACACTTTGTGTTAGTGTTTCTCTTTCAAGTACTCAGAATGCAAAGTATGTTGCCTCTGTACAATAGCGTGGATCAAAATGATTTGTTTTCAGGATGCCCATGGTATGAGGTATGATGTACCTGAACAAGACATGACTCAGGTGACTGGGCATATAAAGGTGTTCTGAGAACTGTGACCTTGATGTGAATTCTGTGTCAAAGTTTCTTTTGCCATCTTTGGCACAAGAGCCGTTTAAAGGTTTTCATAGATTTGTTTTTCTTTTTTTCCCCCTGAACTTTCCCTATAGATGAATAGTTAAAATATGGCATTGTAGAATAAGCATTTGATTGCTAACTGCAAGGTTGGTGGTTCAAACCCACCAGCCACTCCTTGGAAACACTATAAGTTGGAACAGACTCTATGATATTTAACAACAGCAATGTGTATAGATGGAACCATAACCCTATTAAGAGAGTCAGGTTGCTCTCTCTAATAGCAGGCCTCATCTCCAGAGTCAGCAGGATGAAAGGAATCAGACATCAGTACTGAGCATTATCACATAGCCACAGATGGTTCTCCATTGCTGTATTCCTTTCTGCTCTGCTATTTCCCGATTGGAGTCTTGGTGTGGTGGTGTGCGTTACTGCGTCAGATTGCAAAGGCTTTTGAACTACAAGGTAGGCCGTTAAAGCTCACCAGTTGCTCCTTGGAAACCCTATACAGAGTCATTATGGGTTGGAATTGACTCAATAGCACTTAAAAACAACAGCAACAACAATTTCCCCATTCTCTTATTTATTTGCTGGCAGTATTTGCTCTGGTTGTTTTCATTTAAATATAACTTCACTTTCATTGTTTTCATAAGATAAGATGTTAGCAAATTGTTGACGATGCCACTTCAAAGTATAATCCATTTTACACCCAACATTCTACCCACATCCACATCTCACCACCACTAGTTTGGTAGAAAAATCTGCACTCAGATTGCCTTCCACCACTCACACAAACACCACACATGGGTTTGAACTCTATGTTGTTGCAGACCATGTAAACCTGGTCAGAAGTTTGAGGCCCTATAGGCCTGAGTGTTAGAGGCCACAGGCTCTGAGGAACAAATGAGGCCACTGGCAGTCATGGCAAATTGTTTTTAATCTTAGTATTCGGTTATGTTTATAATTAAATGCAGATATGAGCCCTTATTATCCACAGAGAAATATTAGAACCCCCTAAAGCCCAGACTGTAAAGGTTGCAAGGTCAAGTCTTTCTCCAAAA
>NW_006408539.1:20423892-20427917 GCF_000296735.1 Chrysochloris asiatica
CTATCGCCGCTGGATCTCCCCTCCTCGTGAACCAAACACTCGTGAACAACACAACTATGTCGAGGACAGTCCCCGACAGTATGTAATTAAATATAACAGCAGAAAGTGTCACTTGTGAGAGACTTGCCATTTCCTTAACATTCATACTGACTCCACCTCTAGAGTGAAAGAAAAAAAACAAACACAAACCAAACTCAATATCTTGGTGTCAGATGAGCTCTATAATTTGTTTTGGAAGAAGTACAACCAGAATGATTCTTAGAAGTGATGCTGGTGAGCCTTCATCTCATGGACTGTGGACATGTGATCAGCAGGGACCAGTCTCTGAGAAAGATCATGGTTGGCAAAATAGAGGGTTAGCAGAAAAAAAAAGGAAGGCCCTCAAAGAGATGGAATAACACAGTGGACTTAAATATAGCAATAATCGTGAGGGTGTCGTAGGACCAGACATAGGGTTGCTGTAAGTTGGAAATGATTTGGTGGCACTTAACAGCTACAGTATTACTAGAGGTAGTTCAGTGAGAATCAGGAAATTTTAATCATCACATTTATATTTTCTATAAATGTAAATCCTAAATGAAATAATGACTACATCTTTTGCCACATAAGCTATGATAAAATGTAAACATCAAGGTATATAATATTTAGGTTTAATAATGCAGACATATTTAGGTCTACGTTTGCTTCTAAGTGAAATGAGCTCTGTGCCTCATGAGGCATTTTGACCTGCTGGTTGTGACTCCAGTTGTAAATATGCCTTCTGTTAATTGGTGTTAGCATCAGTTGGTGACTGGGAATTGTCTGGCTCTTACATCCACTATGCATTTGGTATAAGAATCATTTATTTCCTGGCCCTCTCTTAACGAGTTGAACTGCATTTCTTGATAGAGGTGTTTCAATGACTTTTCCATTGTGCCTATTCCTCAACATTGAAATCTGCTCATCAACATGGTGTATCTACAGAGATTTGAGACTTGTTCTTGAAATTATCTGAGCAGTTCCACACAATAAAGTATCAAACGTCTATCATGTGTCTTCTCAAAGCCCTTTCACTCAGGAATATTTTGTTCATAACAGCAAAGGCTTATTATTTTGCAACATACCAAAGCTTTCCAATACATCCCCACACAACAATTTGTCACTAGCAATCTGTGTTCTATATAGACAGACATTGACAATGTCACCTGACATCATGTAGCTCTGTGGAAACACACTGCAAACAAAAGAGGTGGAATCTTCTAAGATTCAGAAGACAGTGCTAAAAATTAGAGAAACAACCAATGGAATTGTTTTAAATTATTTGTTGACATTAATTTACCTGTGTACTACTTTCAAAATAGACCCTTGTTGGTGTTAAGTGCCACTGGGTCGGTTCTGACTTATAACCATCCTGTATATGGTCTCCAAGGAGCAGCTGGAGGGTTTGAACTGCCGAATTTATGGACAGGAGTCCAGTATTTATCTTATAATGCCACACTAGGACTCCACTCATAGTGACCCTGTAGAGGGTTTCCAAGGAGCAGCTGATGGGATTGAACTACCAACCTTATGGTAAGCAGTTCAGTGCTTATCCTACACAACCACACCTAGACTGCAGACTCTAGGAAGGGACAACAGGAAGTACGTCATTGAGACTGAGGAGAATGATGCTCAAAATATGGTTGTTTCACATTCAAGTTTAACACTGAGTCAAAGGGGGCACCCTCTTGTGAATTGATTTTTAAATTTCTTTGATCAGGAACATGAGACCTTTCTTTACTTAACTGCATCCAGACAACATGTGGAACCCTGATGTGGCACTGTAGGATAAATTCTGGAAGGTTGGCAGTTCAAACCCAGCAACTGCTCTCAGAAACTCTGCACACAGTCACTGTTAGATGGACTTGACTTGATGGCACACAACAACAACAAACAAGATGCTACAATAAGAACTACTACAGGAATTATATCAATACCTGAAAATACAGAGAAAAAGAACAAAAGATGATCCCATAAACTAAAAAAATTAAATCATCTTCTTTTGAACTTAAAAATATGCATTTGTACTAAAATCTGATTGTAAATTAAAGAAAATGAATATTAAAATTAATGGTTTAAAAGACCAGGCAAAGGGCAGAAATGTAAAAACAAATGGACAAAAACCTGAAATATTCCTTTTAGAGATATATGAGTGAGAAGATATATACAATAGAACTAATCTGCAAATAACTGATGTCCTTGAAACAGCAAAGAAAGCAATGAAACAAAGGCTAGAAAAAAAATATGCTAAGCAGAGGAAGGAACCAATACCAGAACTATAAAATTAGTTGTTATTTTCTGACAGAAGAAATTCTACTAACACTACTGTAGTTTGTGAACTAGATGATGAGGTCATAGGGTCATGCAATAAATATAATAAAAGCCTATACAACTCATAGGCTTTTATTATATTTATTGTATGTCACATTTTATAATAAAATTATCTAAATTCCTGTTTATATATTGTTGAATTACATTTTCTAAAATCTTGCTTAAAATTGTTACCTGTAGACTTTTGAGAAATACTACTGAAAAGTATTTCTCAAAAGTCTAAATGTAGTTTTCCTTTTTTATAGAAGTATAGGACTATTTGGTTTTTCTCTCTTTCTGAGTAAGTATTGGAAGTTTTGTCTTTAAAAGTATTTGTAAATTTTATGGAAGTTATCACATTTATCTGTACAAATATGTTAATAATAGTTCCTTATTTTTGCTTTTAATATCTGTAGATTCTGTACTGATACTACCTCTTCATTCTTAAAATTGATAATTTGAGTTTTTCTTCCCCTCCCCCCGCACTTGGCCTCACTAGATGTCTATGTTTGTCAAGATTACTGATCTCAAAAAACCACCTTCTAGTCTTTAGTTTTATTGCTTTTTCTCTATAGTTTTGTATTCTATTTAATGATTTCTGCTCTGATCATTATTATTTTATTTTCCTCATTGACTTGGAACTTAATTTATTATTTCTTTTCCAGTTTTTTAAGGGGAAAGTGGAGTCCTGGTGTGGCATTGTGGGTTAATGCGTTGGACTGGAAAACTGCAAGATTGACGGATGATGCTCACTAGCTGCTACCCGGAAACCCTATTCAGAGTTGCTATGGATCGGAACCAACTCGACTGCACTTAACAACAACAACAACAACAAGTGGAACGTGGTAATCATTTATTTAGATCTTTTACTTGTAATATTAAAATTTGTCATGCTGCATTTTTATTCTTTAGTTCAAAATAATGGCTTCATTAATTTTTTATTTTCTTCATGGACCAATGGGCTATTTAAGAGTACGTTATTTAGTTTCCAAATATTTGCTGATTTTCCAAAGATGTATCTATTATTGATTTATAATTTAATTTAAAATTTTTCCAAGAACATAACTTGTATGACTTGAAATTTAAAAATTCTTTGAGAGTCACTTTATGTTTCAGAATATGGCCTCGCTTGGTAAATGTTTCATGTGTATTTGAAAAGAATGTGTGTTTTGCTTCTGAGTGGATATTAATATCTCCTGCCTATGGTCAGCAATTTAACTAGAATAGAAAATAATAATAGAGAAATATTTTTATACAGCTGTTATGGGTCATATGATTATTTGTAAATTGCACAGAAACAGAACAGTAGGTATTTGACCTGGAGTCCGGATGCATTCACTTGTACTCTGAGTTGGCTCCCTTTCTGAAAGACGTAGGGGTCTGTACTTACTGTGTAGATCACAGGCAGATTCAGGAGGTAGCATGAAACACAGGGAAGTGCAGCAAAGACGATTTGCCCCCAGACTACCAGGTGAAAGACCAAATGACCTCCGGTCATGCTGTAGGAGAGATAAACGACTATACTAAGTGTACTGTTGAGTTATTATTGTAGTACAGGCAAAGATTAAAACATGTAGTGCAGAGGCATTGCCCATGGTTCTGTAGTGAAGGAAGAAGCACATGAAAGACTTCCTTATAAGCAAATTCTAGCAATATTTCATTCGATGATGTACTATTTCTAGAAAATATGAAAGAAA
>NW_006408539.1:20429772-20435264 GCF_000296735.1 Chrysochloris asiatica
GTGAGGTTGTTCCAGGACTGGGCAGTGTTTCGTTCTGTTGTGCATAGGGTCGCTATGAGTCGGTACCAACTCCATGGCACCTGACAAAAACCACCACAACATGTATACACTTTAACTATTGCATTCCTCCCTGTGTGTCCTGCTACCTTCATCGTTTCCAGGAGAGTTCTTGAAATGTTCTTAAAAAGATGAATGCAATGGCATTCCTCCTCAATTTGTCATTCTGTTGAATTCAAAATAGCCAATATCAGACCATTTCAGCTCAACTAACACCTAGATAATTGATCTTCAAGCATTTCATTTGTCTTTTACAACTTCCAGTTTTCCTTAATTCATATTTTGTACACTCCATGTTTCAATTACTAATGAATATTTGCAGCTGTTAATTCTCACTTGGATGAAAGTCAATCTGTATCTTTCATTTATTTTTTGGTTGTTGTTGAGAATACACACAGTAACACATAAACCAACCTAACTATTTCTACATTTACAATTCAGCAATACTGGTTACATTTTTCATTTTTCTTGTCCAACCATCTCCCTTCCATTTCTGAGTTGTTTCTTCCCCAAAAACATAAACTCACTGCCTGCCTAATTTTTTAGTTGCTTCTGCACTATGATCATATATAGCTAGATTTAAAAGAAAGCAATGTTCAAGGAAAACTTTTTGTACAAGTTTGGTCAAACTATTGTTTGGCTTTAAAATTTCTGGTGATATTTTTGTGGTTAAAGCTTGTACTTCCCCAGTTATTATCTGAGTGTCTGCGGTGCTCATCTTTCATCAGCATATCAGACAAATTCTGTTGCAATGCAATGCATAAGGTTGGAATTGCGTCGTTTTCAACAGTTGGTCACTATGCTTTTGTTTCCTAGTCTAACTTAGTCCGGATGTTCTACTGAAACATGTCTACCATGAATGATACTGCTGATGGCAAGGCTGCCAACATCATAGCAACATGCAAGCAACCAAGTATGACAAACTGACAGGTAATGAAAATGATTATTATTATTATAAGTAAATACTTAAATCTTAGCATTATTGCCTTTAGTTGTCATGTGACATTGAAACATTTCTGATTGATGCCCATTGGAAGCCCACCAGAGCTGTACCTGTGACCACACCACCTTAAATATGCCAGTCTGTCAGGGCTCTTGGTTTCTCTTGATTCTGAGTTCCCCTTTCCAGGTTTACTCTCAATAAACCTGCCTGATATTGAAGCCACGTTTCTCTCCTCATCTCTTTATTTCTGACTTCTTACAGACATCATGCTAGGTTAAGGGCAGGGTCAGCAAAAGCAAGGTGAATTAACATAGTGGCAACAGCAATGGCTGAAATGTAACAATTGTGGGATGGTGCAGGACAGGGCAGTGTTGTGTTTTCTTGTGCATAGGGGCACCATGAACTGGAACTGACTCTACAATAAGAGAACCTACAATAAGAGTACTGTATTTCAAGAGAGATCTTGAAATGTTCTTTTTGATGATGAATATGACACCACTCCTTCTCAATTTGACGTTCCCATCATATGACTGTTAGATTCAAAAAGGTCCATACCAGTCTATTTTTGCTCAGAAATGCCTAGAATGGAGTCCTGGTATGGAGCTGTAAGATAAGCACTGGACTGCTAACCTAAGAGTTCCATAATTCAACCTATCAGCCGCTCCTCAGATTGAGTCAGACACCACTGCATGGCACTAACTAACAGCAACAATTCTCAGATATCAATCTTTATCCATTAAATTTTCTTTTTGACAACTTTGAGTTTTCCAAGATCCAGACTTTATGCATTCCAACTTCCAAATATTAACTGCTGTTTGCAGTAGCTGCATTCCTTATTTTGAGTTTTGTCACATTAGTAAATTTAGGTCCTGAAAGCTTAACTCCATCATAAAAGGTCAACCTCACTTTTATGATGCAGCTCTTCCTGTCATACTTTCAATGCCTTCTCAACCTGAGGGGCTCATCTTCAGGGACTATATCTGACAGTTTCCAGCTGCTATTCATAAGGTTTTCAGTGACTGACCATTCAGAACTGACCCATCTCTCCTTCTTCCTAGCCTATTGTAGTCTGGAAGGTCCTCTGAAGCCTATGTACCAAGGGTGACTCTGCTGATATTTAAAATACTAACAACATAGTTTCCATTATCACAGCAACATGCAAGCCATCATGGTGCAACTAACTGACAGATGAGTGATGTAATTCGTTTTTAGTAGATAAAAATCATCTACTACATGATTAAATGAAATACAAATACAAAACAAAAAACAAATTGTGCATAATTAAAGGCCCAATTCATTCTTAAGTATAACTGTCAAATATGTGGGGGACAATTTTTGGTCCTTAAGTAAACATATATTGATTATATGTTGTTGTTGTTGTTATGTGCCGTGGAGTTGGTTCTGACTCATAGCAACCCTGCACAGGGTTTCCGAGGCTATAAATCTTTACGGGAGCAGAATGCCTCATCTTTCTCCCGCGGAACAGCTGGTAGTTTTGAACTGCCGACCCTGAGGTTCGCAGCCCGATTCGTAATCACTATGCTACCAGAGCTCCTTTCTAATTTCTAATTTCATTATTGATGTTAGATGATGATGGATAGTGTTTTAAATACAGTATAGAAGAAGGCATATATATTCTGAGTAAAATACAATATAGTCATCACTTCCTCGTCTGTTATTTTGTGAATTATGTAATTATGAATATCCATAGTGGAAAGGCACAAACATGAAATATGAAAGTCAAGTATCATGAAATTATTGTATTTCCTTCCCCATCATAAATATGTAGCTTGTACATATAAATACTGAGATTCTTGATTTATTCTGAGCAACAAAGATAAACATTCTCACTTGCAATTATTGTAAGCATCGTTAAACAGAAATGTACTAAAGATGAAGAAAAATACACCTACAAGTTTCCATGCATAGAAATGTTAACATCTCTAAAATAATATATTATAATGTAGAAAATACTAGAATAGTAAATAGTGTGAGAGCAACATGAATAATTCAATAAGCTTCAAATGATAATTCTGGTTATTCTGAGGGGAAATTACCAGTAAAGGTTAGCACTGCATGCTTAATTCACTTTCGTCTTCTTCAGTCAGTTTTGAAGACTGTATTTTCTAGTTTAATTTATCTTCTACTGTTCAGTAGACTTGTGGGTTTATTCTCAATGTAAAAAATGAGATTAACATTCATGTTTTTAAATAAACCTGAAGAAGTATGGAAAGAGTAGAGAAAGCCAGGTAGGGAAAGCTCCATGGTGGAGGGACTGGAAACTGAAGGAGGAAGTGCTCACAGAATAACTCCAGAGCTCCGGATCTACCATAAGGTCCGGGACATCAGTTTCCCGCACTCGCAAGTGAAAAAAAAATCACGATATTAAGGAAAATACTGTGAGTTAGGAATCTGGAGATGGAACTTCCTCTGTGGCCACCCTGCCAGGGCAAAGTTTAGAGGGCAGGGCTACAGCCAAACCAGCAAAGGGAACTGGTGCTAAAAGCAGTGCAGGGACATTTGCAAAAAGAGGGGCAGGAAACTCTACACATTGTTCCCGCTTCTTCCCTGTCACAACTTCTATGTCCAGCTCAGACACCTTCAGGTGGGTGGCTGTGCACCCCCCAAAAAAAAGGGTCCAGCGCTGACCCCACATTTTCCCCATGGTACAGAGAGAAGGAGCTTGGAAGCTACTAATGACTTAAGCCACAGGAACACAGCCCTAAAATTAACTTGTGCAGGACTCTTGGTGGCTGTGTGCCTTGGAGTAGGTTCTTGTGGCAACCCTGTGCGAGGTTTCCAAGGTTGTGGATCTTTGTGTGAGCGGAGCACCTCTTCTTTCTTCTGTGGTGCGGCTGGTGGTTTCAGGCTGCTGACCTTGCGGTTTGCTGCCCAACTCGTGGCCACTGCGCTACCTGAGCTCCTTGTACAGGACCCTTACACAGGCCTATATAGCAAGAAAAAATCAAGACACTTCAGACCTGACAGACAAACCATAGAACAATCTGTAAAACCCCAATATAAAAGGACACACCCGTATTGAGAATTATGCTGTGCACACACAGATACCTAACTGACCTTCAGAGACAAAAAAAAGTGCACAATCTTTCACCCATTAACTTCTCAATATCTACCTGTGCACCTCTACTGCAGTGACTAGAGTAGGGGTATGAGCAAGCGGACACACTCATCCACTGCTGGAGGCTTCTACCTTGCACACACACTACCTGTGCAGCACGGAATAGTCGACTACAGCTTTATTTTTGTTCCAACTTGGTGGTTTTTGTATCTGCATTTATATTACTTCTGCTTTTGGCCCTTTTGATCACACATCTTTCCTGGAAGTGGGATCTTTTTCTCCCTACATTACCCAAGAAGAGACAGCAATCATGACCATATAGCCAAGCTAGAAGCATACCCCATAGTATTCCACCACTGAGACAAGAGCCAACAACACGTGCTAACCATTACATGTGAAAAGGGAAGCCTATTTCCTGATCCTATCCACCAAGAGACACCCAGTAAGCTTAATAAAACAATAACAAATATCCATTTAAGCATAAAAAAAAGAAAACAAAAACCCACATAACTATTGGAAATGACAAACAAAAAATCCCAAACACAAAAAAAGATCTCAAAACATGTCCACAAACAGAAAAGAGTAACTGAGACAAATGAGCTGGAGACAGACAAACGCTCCCAAGAAGAGGAAGAGTAGGTTTTGGATATGCCTGAAAAATAATTCAGAAGAATGGTATGGAAACAAATTCAAATAATTCAAAAAGGGGCGGAGGAAAACAAGGAAGAAGTCAGAAAATAAGAACAATCAAGTGAGACTGATACAGCATTGGAAACAATTCATAGCGACCTCATGCACAGCAAAAAGAAACACTGCCCGATCCTAAGCCAACCTCACTATTGTTGCCACACTTGAGTCCATCGATGATGCTACTTAGCCAATCCATCTCGTTGGGGGTCTGACCCTTCACCTTACCAAACATGATATCCTTCTCCAGCCACTGGTCCCTCCTGACAATATGTCTGAAGCATGAGAGACAACGTTTGGCCACCTTGGCTTCCAAGGAGCACTCTGGCTGCACTTCTTCCAACACAGATCTGTTTGTTCTTATGGCAGCCCATGGCACTTTTAGTATTCTCCAACACCATAACTCAAAAGCATGAATTCTTCTATTGTCTTCCTTATTTACTGTCCACCTTTCACATGCATATGAGGTTATTGAAAATAGTATGGCTTGGGTCCGGCACACCTTAGTACTCAAGCTGACATCTTTGCTCCTTAACACTTTAGAAAGGTCTTGTGCAGCAAAGGCAAATGGTGATATATGCACAACCTTGGAACAACAGAGCTCTGGGATAAAGAGATTGAGACATGGTTGGAATGGGGAAAAGGGAGAAAACAATGTTAAGATGTGTGGCTGTCTTTTGAATCTTGGTTTCCCTGGTATACCACTATACAGTAGACACTGGAGGG
>NW_006408539.1:20436107-20438530 GCF_000296735.1 Chrysochloris asiatica
GGGGTTACAGAGGCAAGAAGTGACTGGCTTACAAGCTTTCAAAAGGGAACCTAGATCCGGAGAGTGTGGAGTAAGGTAGAATCTCCAATGAGTAGTACTCAATCTGTCTAGGCAGGGCAGAGGAAAGGAGATGTGGATAGGTCTCTTGAGATACAATGGTAAATAATTGTTATCAGGACTGATTGTAAGGGCTGGACATGTAAAAGTGGACGTTTTGTAGCAAAGGGAGGGGAGGGATTAACTTTGCATTTTAGGAGCGGAGGTCCCTTGGACCATCAAGGAAGAGGAGTGGAGAATGGAACCCTACCCAGAGAAGCAGTGGTGCCAAAGATGGAGGCAGAGATGATGACGTTGGGAGATGGAGCAGCTGGGGACTTTGGACTCAGAGAGGAAGAGAAGCTGTGTGCGGATGACTGCGGGGCATGCTTGCAGGGTATACCCTTTGGTTGGTGGGTGATGCATGGAGGGGATTGTAACTATGGTAAGGAAATGATATACAACAGGATCAATCTAAAGCTAATGTTCTCCCATGTAAACTATCACATAATTCACAATAAAGCATTACAATAAAGAAGTAATGAACAGAACAACTAGATAGAAGATCATAAGAATATGCACTATGAACCAATTGTTGTTGTTGTTGTTAAGTGCTGTCGAGTCAGTTCCCACCCATAGTGACCCTGTACAGGGTTTCTGAGAAGCGACTGGTTTGTTTGAACTACTGATCTTGTGGTTCCAACCAATTTTGCAGTCCATTGCATTAACCTGCAACGCCAAACCAGGACTCCTTATAAATCAGTTTGACCTAATAGATATAAAGATATAGATACAGATATACATGGAGCTCTGGTAGCGTGGTGATTACGAATCGGGCTGCTAACCTCAAGGTCGGCAGTTCGAAACTACCAGCTGTTCCACAGGAGAAAGATGAAGCTTTCTGCTCCCGTAAAGATTTACAGCCTTGGAAACCCTGTGCAGGGTCGCTATGAGTTGGAACCAACTCCACGGCACATAACAACAACAATATACATACATAGCACTTTCTGACAAACTATTCTATTTACAATAGTATCTTATATTATAAAATTGCTGTTGATGTTAAGTGCTGTTGAGTCAGTTCTGATTCATAGAAGCTCTGTATAAGGTTTCCGAGGAATGGCTGGTGGGTTTGAACCCCTTTCCTTGTAGATAAAACAGACCCTTTGATCTAGTGCTAATCCTAGAGCACCACACCACACACAAGGACTCCTATAATAAAATTTCCAGGACTAAATTCACCTAAGGAAGTAATGGATTTGCCCAGTGAAAACTGCAAAACATTGATGAAAAAAGTTTTTAAAGACCTAAGTAAATTGAAAGGCATCCCATTTTTATGAGTTTGGAAACATCATATATATAACTTTTCTATGTGATTTGGGTGAAAGTTTTAAGAGCAAATTGCTTTTTCTTTCAAAAATTCATACCCAGAACTTAGTATTTTCATGATGACAATGCAATCAATATCAAAATTCAATCAATATCAATGCAATAAAAACCAAAATTCTAGTGGCTTTTTTTAAAAAGGAGATAGAAAAGTTATTCCTCAGGTTCATAGACTTTCCAGGGACCCAAAAATGTTTAAAATGAATAGGCTTCTAATTTATTGGAGATAAGAACCAAAGTCAAACTTAACTTATTTTAAACTATATGCATTCATAACTCACAGTTTGACCTTATGGTTTTACCTATAGCTCTCCACCCTGTGATTATGCTATGCACACACACACACAGACAAAGAGAGAGATAGAGAATCATTCACATTTTTAAAAAACCTTTCCCTAATTTCCATCTTCCTTCATGAGATAATTATAAGAATTTAAAAATTTTGTCTGCAGGTTATATACATTAGATACAGTGCTCTTTTTGTTGAGTGCTATTGAATCCTTTTCAAGTCATGGCAACCCTGTATAAGGTTTCTGAGAAGTGTCTTGAACCTAGAGCCTGTGGTTAGAAGTCCAGTGCTTCTAATACAGTGCCACAGCTAAATGAAAATCGCTCAAGTTTCTTTTTGTTTGTACTTTTACCTAAATTACTCAATTAAATCATATTAAGTTAAGTTATGACTTTCAGAGAGTTCTAGTCTTGGCGGTGACAGAGACAGCCAGGTAGGAAAGGCTCCATCGGGGAGGGACTGAAAACCCAGAGAAGCTGCACTCACGGAACAACACCAGAACTCTGGATCTAGAATAAGGTACAGGGCTTTAGTTTTCTTCACACACAAGTGGAAAAATCAGGATATAAAGGAAAATACTGTGAGTTAGGAATTGCTCGAGATGGGACTTCCTCTGCGGCCACCGCACACGGGTAGAGTTCAGAGGGCACAGGGAACCAGCGCTAAAAATGGTGAAGTGACATTTTCAAAAGGAGGTGCAGGGGATTCTACA
>NW_006408539.1:20438630-20463638 GCF_000296735.1 Chrysochloris asiatica
CATAGTGTCACTATGTGTCTGCACCGACTAGATGGCACCTAACAACAACAAAAACAAAGATAATTAAGACAGACAGCTTGATGTTTTATTTTTACTTAGAAATAAAATGTTAATAACTTTTTAAAACTGTTGTCCCCCCAAAAAAATACATGACTTACACATCTTCAGAGAAAATAACTGTTAAGAATCAAGAGAATGACAAGGAAATGTGTCAGCCCCTAGTGGCTGAGTCCCTGCCCTCATAACTGTCTTCTTCATAACTGTAGTGCAAAGAATGGGATAGGTGTCCTCAGCAGGTACACAAGGGGTACCCACTCTGAAGTATGGAGCAGTGGCTAGTCTGAAGAAGAGCTCAGAGGTGCCCTGAGAGACATACCCAGCAGAGACACTGTTCCCTTTCCTTGCCAAGTGATACAGTTCCACCCACCCCTTCCGTGTCAGAACAGGAGGACATCTCTGGAAGAATAACAAACTATGAAGACATCTTGCCTTGTGAGGAAGTAAGATTTCAAATCACCTCGGAGAGAGTAAATTGGTTCTGCCATTTTAAAGAGCAATTTGGCAATAACAACAACAAAAATTATTTATTTATTTATTTATTTATTTTAACATGCCCTATGACTCAGCAATTCCACTACCGTGGTATCTTCCCTAAATAAACTCTTTAATATCTACACAAGAGGTTAAGTTCAAGGATGTTTACTAAGACATTATTTACAAAAGACTTAGCAAATAAGCTGGCAACAACTCTAATGACCATTGGTGGGGAAAGGAGTAAATACACCATGGTAAATTAAAAAGAAAAAGGAGGAGGCGATATACCAAAATAGAATATCCTGGCAAATCATTAAGAACAAAGGTCAAGTACCAGAGCAAAGTGAATATAAAATGAACCATTTACATAAAAAGGGAAATAACACTGCACATCCAAAATGCATAATCATGTGTCCCTTATGGCATGTAAAGACAGACAGCTCGGGAAGGCTATTCATTCACCCAATTAAAAATAGTTACTTAGTGCAGGATGGGAAGGCGTGGTGTGGAAGTAGTGACAGTAATGTTAGCTCTATTTGCAACATTTAGTATTTGTTTTTTTAACAACAAGAAAAAAGATATTCATAAATTACTTATATAATTTTTTAATCCCATGCTTTAAAGTGGTTTTTGTTTGATTTTTAATTTAAAAAAAAAAAAAAAAGGATAGTGTTCAGCCCATAGTTTTCCCATGACACAGAGAGAAAGAGCTTGGCGGCTGCTTATGACATCAGCCTCAGGGTTGCAGTTCTAAAAAAAAAAGGATAGTGTTGAGCCCATAGTTTTCCCATGACACAGAGAGAAAGAGCTTGGCGGCTGCTTATGACATCAGCCTCAGGGTTGCAGTTCTAAAATTTACTTGCACAGGACCCTTTACTCTGGCCTATCTAGCAAGAACAAAGCAGACCCGTCAGGCCTGACAGACAAACCATATGAACAATCTGTAAAACCTCAACATAAATGGATGCAACTAATTCCAGAATTAGGCTGTGCACATGCAGATACCTAACTGACCTTCAGAGATAAAAATAGTAGATAATCTTTCTCCTATTAACTTCTCAATGTCTATCTGTGTACCTCTATGGTGGTGACTAGAGGAGGAGCCTGAGTCAGCAGACACCTCAACCCACTGCTGGAGGCTTCTATGATACACACACACTGCCTGTGTAGCAAGGTGGCTGGACAGTCGGTCACAGTTTTATTTTTGTTTCAAGTGGTAGCTTTTGTCTCTCTCTCTCTCTCTCTTTTTTTTTTAATATTGTTTCTGCTTTTGCTCCTTTTGATCATACATTTTTCCTGGAGGTGGGATCTTTTTCCCCTACATTACTCAAGAAAAGACCACAGTCGTGGCAATATATCCAAGCTACAAGCATACTCCAAAGTATCCACCATTGAGACAAAAGCCAATAATAGCTGCTAAATGTTACATGCAAAAAGGGAAGCCTATCTCCTAATCATATCCATCAGGAGACACTCAGTAAGCTTAATTACACAATAACAAAAATCATTTTAAGCATTAAAAAAAAAACCACACAGACCTACTGGAAATGACAACCAAAACACAACAAATAATCTCAAAACATGTCTTAAAAGAGAAAAGAGTAACTGAGACAAATGTGCTAGAGACACACAAAGGCTCCCCAGAAGAGGAAGAACAGGTTTTGGATTTGCCTGAGAAAGAATTCAGAAGAATGATATATGGAAACAAATTCAAATGCTCTGAAAAGGGGTGGAGGAAAACAAGGAAGAAGTCAGGAAAGTACTACAAGAGCAATCAAACAAGATTGATAAAGTATTGGAAACAATTCAAAACCTGCTTAAAGAGGTCTAGATGATTAATAATAAAATATTAGAAATGGACAATCGCAGCCCGATTCATAACCACTATGCTACCAGAGCTCCTTGCTTATGGATGTAGTAGCTCAAAAAAGGGAACAAATCTTTACAGCGAGTATCACTCCCACCCCCTCGGTACACAGGGTTGACAGGGATGGGCGACTTAGACTTTACTTTGACTACCTAAAATAGGGGGGCCTATAAAGGCAAGAAGTGACTGGCTTACAAGCTTTTAAGAGGGAGCCTAGTTCCAGATGGAGCAGGGGAAGGTAAGCTCACCACTGAATGATTCCCAATCTGATGGGACCGGGATGGCGAAAGGATATCAGGATAAGACTCTTGTGGTACAATAGTGAATAATTGCCCTCAGGACAGACTGTGAGGGTAGGAAATATAGAGGTAGATGTTTTTTGACAGAAGGAGGAGAGTGATTGATTTTACAGCCCAGGAGCAGAGGTCCCTGGGACCATCAAATGAGAAGAACAGAGAGCAGGACCCTACCCAGAGAGGCATTGACACCAGGGATGGAGACAGAGAAAATGATGTGGACTGATGGAGTGGCTGGGGACACTGGACTCAGGGAGAGAGAGGGGCTGTGTGCTGATGGCCGGGAGGCAGGCCTGAGGAGTGTACCCTTTGGTTATTTGATGATGCATAGTTGTTGTTGTTGTTGTTAAGTGCCGTTGAGTCGGTTCCGACCCATAGCGACCCTGTACAGGGTTTCCGAGGGTGTAAATCTTTACGGGAGTAGAAAGCCTCATCTTTCTCCCGCGGAGCAGCTGGTAGTTTCGAACCGCTGACCTTAAGGTTCACAGCCCGATTCGTAACCACTACGCTAAAAAAAAAACCCAAAACCCACAAATGAACAGCAATAATGCAGCGACAACAGAGATGGTGGTGGAGGTGATGGATTAGAGAGACAGAATAGCAGTGGACTTTAGGCCCATAGACTGAAAAAAGCAGGGTTCCTGGGACAGGAGTCTGGGTTGCAAAATTTGCCCTTTGAACATTTATATGTGTACACCAAAAAAAAAGAAACAAAAAAGTTAGTAGCAGTAAATACTGTTGGCTAAGGGTACATGGAGGTTATTGTAATTGTTATAATCATCAGTGATCTGTTGAAAGTAAAAATGGTGATCTGTCCTTTAAGCCTTCACTCACTCAATACACAATAAAAGCTTTAAAAAATAAATAAAAAGTTACAATGACTTTCATATTTTGTTACACATGCACTTATGTGTTTTGTGTCTGTGTGCGTTTTGTGTCTGTGTGTGTGTGCACACATTCACACTGATGTTTGCTTCCTTCTGATCACAGCATTACTTTGGTGCAGTGAAAACTGATTGTTTATATTCGAAATCAGAAAATCTCTACAGTAGACAATTATATTCTAAATGTTTCAGGCCATTTAGAATTCAAATATAAAAACAAACAAACAAATAAAGACATGAAGGAAAAAATTTCACTGCTTTTGCAAGTTGCCCTTAATCTGTGGCAAAAATCAAATGATTCTCTGCAAAGTGCAGCAGGAAGGATATAGTATATATGCCTGGATCCTTAAGATTAAAGTTGGAAATTTTAATTTCTAACATACAAAAGAATTAATGCTATGACTACTAATATGGGTTATGCAATGATTTAAATCCAGAAACAATTTCTGTGGATTGTAAGACAATACATAAAATAAAATGCATCAACTTAGTATCACTCAATATATATGAAATTATACAGACAATGATGCTAGAATAGTGAAATTAAAATTGCTACTTTGAAGATATTATTTCCTGAAGCTTCCTGTCTCTGCTGAATCTAATGGCAACGGTCAAGTTTAGGCCAACTACTTTTCAGCTAATTTGGCATCTATCTTTGTTTTTGTATCATAATTTTTGATCTTGGTCAAGAATTTCATTTTATCATGGCTTCAAAAAAATAAATCATCCACCAACTATGTTCCTGCTGATGCTGAGACAGTAGATTTTGCTGCTTCCACCTCTAGGTTAGGCTATCATCACACCCCCTTTTAAATGGTCTTTTAAGGGGGGGAGGAAATACTGCTGAAGCTCCAACTTGAGCAAAATGCTGCTGTCAGAATTTTATTCACACTAAGTGGCCTCAGCATGTCACTGCTTTCCTCTGGGAACTTCAATGGCTCCCTGTCAAATACCAAATTGATTTTAAAATTGCTTGGATGGCTTCTGAGGCCGAGCAGTTGGGAACTGGGTATTTATCTGAGTCAGTGTGGATGTGGGAGCCAGAAGCTCCTTCAGCGGGTGTGAAACACGCTTACGTTTTGGCCAAGCATCAGATAGGTGAAAAGCCTCAAATTCAACATTTTCACCAGCACTTCTGACCGCAACGCTCATGCCAGTTGCACGTTCAGAATACTGTCTTCTAATGTAACGCTCATCAAAATATTTGTCAAAATCCTTTTAAAGCATCTGATGTGTTTATAGTTAGATTGTGAGATAAAAACATGTCATGTACAGTATAAAGGATTAAGGAAAAACACAAGTGTCTAAGTGTGCCTTAAACTATTTTGCATTCTGAACTCAAGAAAAAAACCCCAAAAATTAATCATTAGAACACGTGAACTCTTTGAAGATTCACTAAGCTTTTAATCAATTTATCTTTATTTTCATTGTGCCTCTTTAACAATCAGTTGTTCAAAATGCACAGTATGAAAAATTGGACCCAAATTTGTTTGAAGCCTACATGCAAGCACAATATAGTTAATTCTTTGCCTTCACTTTGTACTATATTTAGATTATAAAGACATTTTTTTTTAGTTAAGTATTGGCAAGTATGAGGAAGCCAGAATATAAAGACGAGAGGATGTTAAAAAATATATAAATCATATCACACAAAATCTGTTATCTTTAATGGGGTGAGCAGCATCATTGCAAGCAAGATAGAAAATGGCACAGGTGGTTTGTGTGCACATAATCAATACTGCTGTGTTTGTATGTGTGTGTGTAGCTGTTGTTAAGTGCTGTCAAGTCAGTTCCGGCCCATAGAGACCCTGTATAGGGTTTACAAGGAGCAGCTGATGAGTTGAACCACCGACCTTGCAATCTGATGCCTTAGCCCACAGCGCCACACCAGGACTCAATACATAAAACAATCTACCAGGAAACACCAGAGAAGAACAAATAGGATGCATATCCTACCTTCTTGTAATGTACAAGGTACACAAGATGTGGTATAGAAGAAAAGAAAGATATGTTTTATAAAGATTACAAGAGAAGCAATATTCATAGGAATACCTGGGTTCAATTAAGGGCAGAAGATGGATAAAACTCACTCTGGAAAAGATAAAGAAAAACTCAGAGATTTTATTTGCAAAATTTCCTTTATCTTTTTTCCTTGATATTTTCTAGAATGCATTCTATCCATCTTCTGCTCCCTCTGTTATGCTTGCATGCCACTGTGCCAATCCATAGCCTTGGGGGACTTCCTTTTTTTTTGCTGACGTTCCTGTTTACTAAGCATGATGTTCTTCTCCAGGATCTGTTTCCTCCTGAAAACATGTCAGAAATATGAGACAAAATCTTGCCATCTGGCTTAAAAGGAGTATTCTGGTTGTACTCCAACACAGTTTGTTTGCTCTTCTGGCAGTCCATGGTACTTTTAATATTCTTCTCCATCACCATAACTCAATTGCATCAATTCTTCTACAGTCTTCTTTATTCATTGTCCAACATTCATGTGCATATGAGGCTATTTGTTTGGTCAGACACACCTTGGTCCTTGATTTAGGCTGGGTTTTCTAAAGAAGCAAAACTGGTGAAACATGTATCTGTATATATATATATATATATATATAGTCAAGTTTATTATCAAGGGAATAAAGGGGTTTTTCTCTAATGTGTCAACTTGCCTTGCCTTGATGCCTCCAAAACTCAAAATGACAAACTGTCCACTTTATTTCTCTACTTGAATATCCTGTCTCTACCAGCAGTCCTGTGATATGCAGATGATACAACCTTGCTTGCTGAAAGTGAAGAAGACTTAAAATATTTACTGATTAAGATCAACGAGCACAGCCTCCGGTATGGATTGCATCTCGATGTAAAGAAAACAAAAATCCTCACTTCTAGACCAATAAAAAACATTCTTATCAATGGAGAAAAGATTGATATTTACAAGGACTTCATTCTTCTTGGATCAACTATCAACACTCATGGAAGCAGTAGTCAAGAAATCAAACGACGTATTGCATTAGGCAAATCTGCTTCACAAGACCTTTTTAAAGTGTTGAAGAGCAAAGATGTCAGCTTGAAGACTAAGATGCGCCTGACCCAAGCCATGGTATTTTCAATAACATCATATGCATGCAAAAACTGCACAGTGAATAAGGAGAACCGTAAAGAATTGATGCTTTTGAGTTACAGTGTTGGAAAGGAATATTGAAAGTGCCATTAGCTACCAAAAGAACAAACAGATGTGAATTGGAAGAAGTGCAGCCAGAGTGTTCCTTGGAGGCTAAGATGGTCAAACTTCTTCTCTCGTGCTTTGGACATATTGTCAGGAGGGACCAGTCACTGGAGAAGGATATCATGTTTGGTAAGGTGGAGGGTCAGAATAAAAGAGGAAGACCTTCAGTGAAATGGGTTGGCTAAGCGGTAGCATCAAAAGGCTCAAGAATGGCAACAATTTTGAGGTTGGTCCTGGATCGGGCAATGTTTCCTTCTGCTCTGCATAAGGTGGCTATGAGTTGGTACTGACTCCATGGCACTTAACAACAACAACAACCAGCAGTCCTGCTTTGGTCTGAGTGTCTTTTCACGTGCAAATGCCCAACTCTGAGGGTTCTGAGTGGGGTCAGCATTCCACCTAAAGCCCCATATTCTACAAAGGCAGAAAATCTATTTTTCTGGGCAAATTCAAACTCCCCTTTTAGCAAATCCAATCAAGGATAGATTGAAGGTGGGCTTATCAGCTCTCTGTAATGGTTATTTCCAATATTCTTATCACATGTATATCTACTTTACAATAATAGGCTGGAGAAATCAATATCCAAAATGCAGTCAAACACCTAAACTGTTTAAAACACTCGAGTTAAATCTTGTCTTCTCTCTTGCTACTGCTTTTGTTGTTAAGTATTGTCGAGTATAGGGTTTCTCAGGAGATGCTGGTGGGTTGGAACTCCCAACCTTATCCTTTGCAGTCCATTGCTGACTCTACAGTTCCACACTAGGAGTGCTTCTCCCTTGAACTAACACAATTCATATACATACGGCCTTTGGCCTCTGGGAGAGTGTCACACAAGGAGTTCTCCATTGGACTAACCCAATTCATATGCATCTGGTCTTGGACCTCTGACAGGGTTAATTCTAGTAGGCATAGGCCCTGTATCAGCTATGGGCTCCAGGAAAATCCAGAAGTTGTTGCTCTGCCTTCCCTTGAAATATTTTATCTAATACTTCTTCATAATTTCTTACACAAAACCTCAAAATGTCATCTGTCTGAATGATTGCAATGACTCCTGCTCACAGTACCAGCTGCTTAAACCAAGTGTGGACCAAGACTGACTTCCACTGACTCCACAAGAGGGAAAGGGGAACAAACTCAAAATCAGGGTAAGGCAGATTCCTATGACATGGAGGGTTAGATATGACTCTACCATAAACTTGTTGTTGTTGTTGTTGTTGTGAAGTGCCGTCGAGTCAATTCTGACCCATAGTGACCCTGTATAGGGTTTCCAAGGAGCAGCTGGTAAGATGAACCACCAACCTTGCAGTTCAAATGGCTTTGCAGTCTGGCGCATTAACCCACAGCACCACACCAGGACTTACCATAAACTAACACCTTTAAAATTAGTCATACTTGAGAACAATTTAGAAAACTCATCCTTGTTATTTTGTTACTCTAGAATCCCAATCTCTCTAGCTCTAGGTACCACATGTCTTAGGTTGAGTTTTATAGAGAAGCAAAAACAGTGACACACACACATATTTATTATTAAAGAATTGGCTTACAAATTGCAAAGTTCCAGGTCCCCAATGTAAGAGAGAAAGAGAGAGCCCTTCCTGGGTATCCGTTATATCATATCGGTAGTAGGCCACACCCCCAAGGAAGCATCCCTTGAGTTGCTTAGCTGCTTATAGCCATTCATCAGAGTTAACTCTGCCTGTATTAAGTTTCATCACCATTGGAACAAGCACATCCCAACCACAAAGCCTCTGAAATCTTGGCCTATTCGAGTTGACACAGAAACCTAACCATTAGAGTCTTCAGACACCTTTACTCTTGAACACTTTAATGAAGTCTTGTGTAGCAGATTTGCTTAGACAATATATCTTTTGATTTCTTAACTACTGTTTTCAAGAACATTTATTATGGATCCAAGCAATATGAAGTCTTTGAGAATTCTAATCTCTTCTCCATTTATCTTGATGTTATTTATTGGTCCAGTTGTAAAGATTTTTATTTTCTTTCAATTGAGGTGCAATCTATAATGAAGGTTGTAATCTTTGGTCTTCATCAGTAAGTATTTTAAGTCCTCTTCACTTCCAGCAAGCAATGTTGTACCATCTGCATATTGCAGGTTATTAATGAGCCTTCCTTCAATCCTGATGTCATGCTTTTCTTCATATAACCCAAATTCTTGCATTATTTGCTCAGCATACATATGGAATAAGTATGGTGAAAGAATGCAACAGATTTATCATAGCAATGGCATGCTCCCTTATCATGTACCTTACAATCATTAAAATCTTGACAGAAGGCTTGACCTTTACACTGAATATCAGTGATATCAAAACTGAAAAGGAATCAGACGTAAGCAATGCATATTAAGGCAGAGCAGACGATAGCTAAGGAAGTCTGATTTTGGTAATTTCGTTTTCTGTTTTCAAGGACCTAAAAAAGATGGGGAAACCCAAACAGAATTTTTCATGTAATATTGAGCCTTTTACAAATCATACATAAAATAAAAAAACTAACTAAAAGAAAGAAATCGATCCTTTTATTTATTTATTTTTTAATTCTTGCATTGTTTTGTAGTAGAAACCATCCTAAAAAATGTACACAATGTTTTTCTTTATAGCCCAAATAAATCACACATCAATCAGGGTCTTCAGTATTAATACTCATTCATATTGCTTCTTTTAATGCCATAGACTTTTAAGAGGATGAAGGACAATGTTTTTCAATTTAAATGATCAGAAAGATTTATTGTTGGCATAATGTTTGACTTTGCTCTCTCTTCCCTCAAACTCTTTTATTCTTCTCTACTGCTTCACAGTGTGCTTTCTGGAGGGTTGGAAACCAATCTATGATACTCTAAAAATGCTCATTTATTTTAAAACAACTGTTAAATCAATAAGCTTAGTAGTACACGTAATTCTTATCTGTGAGTCTTTAAATTGATTTGTTGAGATTTTAAATTGATTTGTCTACTCCTTGTCAGAAGAGTGAATAAATTTTAGTGGACTAATTCATTGCACTTCTAAATTATAGATGTATAGAATGTTAGACCTAGGATATCTTAAACTTTAGATGACCAAAACCCTTCCTTTAAAACATGACAAACTAAGGAATGGAGAATTTGCCATGCAGTAAGAAGATGAATCAAATCACATTTTCACATGTTCATTCTTGTTATTCTTCATATCTAAAGAAATCTGCCAATGAAAGACTATTTCTTTTCTAGCCCACTAGGCATAGAGAACAGTACAATCAACCAGCAGTCATTCCAGGCCTATATTATCCATCTCCTCAGCGACCCATAATTGTTTAAGAAACAACAACAAAAAATGTGTTTGTTGTACTGTATGGCATTCCTTAGTTTGTCATGTTTTAAAGGCAGGGGTTGGTCATATAAAGTTTAAGATGTAGTTCTAACAGTTGCTACATCTATAATTTAGAAGTGCAATGAGGGAATTAGTCCACTAAAATTTATTTGCTCGCTGACAAGGAATAAACTTATCTATTTAAAGGCCCCCAAAATTAATTTCAAATATTGATGAAGATCAAAGACCACAACTTTCAGTATGGGTTGTACCTCAATGTATAGAAAACAAAAATCCTTACAACTCAACCAACAGATAACATAATGATAAATTGAGTAAAATTTGAAGTTATCAAATGCTTCTTCTTTATTGGATCCACTATCAACACTCATGGAATCAACAATCTAAAAATCCCCAAAAGTGTAATGCATTGGGCAAATCTGCTGCCAAAACCCCTCTTTAAAATGTTCAAGAGCAAAGATGTCAGTTTGAGGACTAAGGTGTGTCTAATTCAAGCCATGGTATTTTCAATGGCCTCATATGCATGTGAAGTTGGACAATGAATAAGGAAGACCATAGAAGAATTGATGCATTTGAGTTACAGTTTTGGTGCCATCCATCGCCAGAAGAACAAACAAAATTGTACTGGAAGAAGTACAGGCAGAACGCTCCTTAAAAGCCAGGAAAGCAAGACTTTGTCTTTCATACTTTGGACATATTATCAGGGAGGACCAGAAGGACATCATGCTTGGTAAAGTGGAGCATCAGCGAAAAGAGGCAGAAATAAGACGGTAGCATCAGCCATGGGTTCAAGCATAACTGCTATTATGTGAATGATGCCAGACAAGGCAGTGGTATGTACTTTTTATTTATTTTTATTTTTTAGTGACATGTACTTTTGTGCATAAGAAGGTGGCTATGAATCAGAACCAACTATATGGCACTTAACAAATACAACAACATATGCTATAAAAGTTGGGCAATGGTTTAGGAAGACCATAGAAAAATCAATGTATTTGAGTCCTGGTGTTGGAGAATATCAAAAGTATAATGGATTGAAATCCACACAAATGACCTTTGATTTCAACTTGAATAATGTGTGCAATCAATCAAACGTTGGTCCCAATCTCCTCTCCTTCCAGCGAAGATGATGCCAATATCTGACTGGAGAAGGGTCATTGTATTTCCCCTTCTCTACTTTCACTTACATTAGTTTCTTTTTAAATGCTGACCAGTTTCCAAGAATTATGTTGAAGAAAATCTTATTACTGAATTCTTTCCTGGGGACACAATGAGTGAGATGGGGATTTCTAGATTCCAGTTTTATATCATTTTAATCTGTTACACCAACTAATAACATAGCTTATGGTCAACTCTTCATCCCTTGGATTCCTGGTGTGGTGTTGTTGGTTAATGTGATGGACTGCAAAGTCAGTTTGAACTGCATGGTCATTGGTTCAAGTTCACCAGCTGCTCTTCAGAACCCCTCTATAGGACCACTATGGGTCAGAACCAACTCCACGATGCTTAACAACAACAACAACAACTGGACGGCCAGAAGAACAAACAAATCTGTGTTGAAAGAGCTGAAACTGGAAAGTTTCTTAGAAGCCAAGATAGCCAGACTTCATCTCTCATACTTAGGACTTATTATCAAGAAGTTCCAGTCCTTGGAGAAGGACATCATGCTTGATAAAGTGGAGAGACAGTGAAAAAGGGGGATTGGTACAGTGGCAGCAACAAGGATCTCAAGTTTAGCAGCAATTGTGAGGATGGTGCAAGACTGTAAGTTGTTTTGTATTGTTGTACATAGGGTCTCTCTGAGTCAAAACTGACTTGTTGGTACTTAACAATAACAGAAAAGTCTTTGCAGGAGCAGGAAGTCTCATATTTCTACCATGCGGAGCCACTCACTTTGTTCAGTGCTTACTCTACAAAACCACCATGATAATGGGTCTACCCTTGAAGGCACAACTGGCCCCTTTTGCTCTTAAAACACATATTTCCTCGAAACAAAGATACAGTTTATTTTTTGGCTTTCTCTAATGCGCAGCTAGCTCAATTTTATAACATGTTCCTAAGTAGCTTAACAAGTCTGTTAATAACGGACCTCCTTAAAAATTATGCTAAAGAAAAAAATATTTCAACATTAGTCTAAACCCAAGGCATTCTCACTTGATTTAGGTGACATTCAACAAAGACTGAGAAGGAAAAGTAAGAACAAATCCAACCCATAAACAAAAACCTATGCAAATGTTCTTCTTTCAGTGGCCGTAGTTAAAATGAATAGCACTCCTATATGGACAAGTCATTTTAATTATGCTTTCTCTCACCTTAAATTTTCATTTGTTTTAACGGGAGACAATATTAAGAAAATCTAAATTAATTAAGGTTCACCCTGGGTTGTGAGAGATTTCTCTCTCCAACAAAAGGCAATAATGCCCTTTCCAAGTATACCAATGATTTCTACATTACAAGAAAGCATCTGTTCATAACATAAATCAGATGCAGATAAAAACATAAACCATGGAAGCATATGGAAGCAATCTAAAAAGCATTTGTCTTGACTTTCAACAAATTGTCCATGATTCAGCTATAAACAAAGAGTATTGTGAGTGCCTCTTACAGAAAATAACTATGGTTTAGTCCTGGTGAGACACCATAGGATAAGCACTGGACTGAAAACCTCATGGTTGGCAGTTCAAACCCAACAGCTGCTCCTAATAAACCCTATACAGAGTGTGAGTCAGATTTGACTTGATGTCACTTAACAACAACAAATATCTGCAATTTATACAGAAAATATAATCAACATAAATATACAAAGAATACCTGTACCATTATTTTACCTGACATAACAGAAGGGTTATATTTAGTTCTCATTTGCTTGTTTTTTGATGGATTGATTAAAGGTTGATTGATTGTGGAGAAGTCTTGATGAACCTGCATTGTGTGTATCATAGACTTATTTTCGATTAATTACATATTCCCTGCTGCAAGATACTATTAACTTTTCCACTCTACTGTTTTCCTTATACAGTAATGGTTGGAACCCTTGATCCACAGATAACTGAAAAAATGAGCTCCTTGAAAAATAAATGGGATGAAAAAGTATCAATCCGTATTTTGGTAAACTCATCTTTATATAGAAGGCTGCCTTGGGTTTTGACTATCTTTTCCCTTTTCACTCTAGTCCTAAAAAAAAAAAAAAAAAAAAAAATGTGATCTGTCCATTTTTCCAGTTCTATTGGCTATTCTGCTTGATCTATGTGGCATTGTTAACAGTTGATTTCATCAAATTGAATTTCATGAGTATTCTCCCAGATTTTGTTGCTATATTCACATTTCATAAGTTTACACTGGTAATAATATATTTTAAATTATTGTCTACATTTTAAAAATAACTTTCCAGAGATTTTGGAGAGAAAGTAGCAGAGATACCTACAGGATCATTATATTGACCTCAGTCTTGATTGGGTTCCCTAGGGAAAAAAAAAAACCTGTTACTGTGAGCACTATTTACTTGCTGAGAATCTTTGTGATAGAGTTCTGTGGGGAATTGAATGGAATGAGAAAAGAAAGCATTGAAATAACCTGCGTTTAAAGCAAAGAACTCAGAAGACCTCATAAAGCTCATGAAGCTGGGTAGCTCTTCAGAATTGTCTCACCCAAAGGTATAGGGGGTGATGAGTCTTTATCTTCCCTCCACCAAGAGATCATGGGAGACAGACTGTCCCAGGAAATGGGTATAAGCTTCTCACAGAGTGAGCCAGAATTTCCAACACAGAGGAATAGATGTCTGAGCATAAAAGAGAAGTCTGGATATCACACATATTTCTGAAATTACAATTGAAAATGTTCTTGGAGGTTGCCTTTTCCTGATGGAACCACTCGGACTTTCTTGTAAATGTTGGGTCTAAGATCTTACTCAATTTGGATGGAAAGATGCAAACCATAACTTATGGAGCAACCATGTATTTTGACTATAAACTTATAAAGTTAGGAAAAAATGTCTCATCCTACAATGATTTAAGACTGTAACCCTTATCTTGGTTTGACTTGAAAGTAACAAAAATGTCAGCAAAAGGAACAAAATAAAGCCAACCAACAATGACACATTTTCTGTCTTTGACTTTCTTTGTCAAGAGATTACTCATATATACACTTGTTATATTATCCCTTACAGGGGTTTCAAGTGCATACTGTTAGCGATAAATTCTCCTTCCTTCTTTATAGACTTTTCTTCTTTCCTTGAATTACAATCTAATAAAAAGAAAGCTTTCTCATTACTTATTTTTTTAATTTAAAATTTATCTTTGATGGAAACTTATCTAGAATTGTATCCCTATAGCAATCAAGAGCATTTTCTTTCTGTTGTCAAGAAAATCAATATTTGAGTATTCAGAGAAGGCTAAATTTGCTCAATTGTGGTTTAAGTCTTTTAGATAAGATACTTTTAATAAAATATTTTCCTTCTAATTTATAGCATTACTAGTTACTGTCTACAGTTCCAAATCTTGTAATGGCAAGATGTAATGTTAATCCTGGATGAGAGGTTTAACATTTCTAGGGGCAACCCTGCAATAAAGAAGTAAATATCATTCAGATATTTCGGGAAAAAAAGTAGATCCTTAATGTCATGTTCAAAACATTTCAAAATATGAACAATGTTTTTCTTAGTAAATTGACCTGATTCTTTAATAAACATTTTTTTAAATGAGACAGAATTCAAGCCAGCCTTCCCCATATGATTCCCAGTGTCTTTCATTAATATTTGGAGTTATTTAAAATTTGCAAAAAGAGACAGAATGCTAAATAGCATTATGTTTTATTTTAGCCCCAGTGTCTTCATTTAACCACAAGCAAGTAAGAATGAATACATATTATCTCTGATCAAGTAAGACTTTAAATGTTATTTAAAAGGGGATTATTCAAGCTGCTTAAAAGAAAAAACAAACCCTGCATTTTAAGTGTCAAGTGTCATTTTTATTTTAGGTAAAAAATTCAGAAACCTTTGCCTGGGGATGACCCCACAGCATTCTTTCTGTCACACTAGAAGTTTTAGGCAACTTTTAAAGCCCTAACAGAAGAATTTTAATTTCCATACAGAACAAAGTGGGTACTAGTAATAATTTACTTTGAGTAACAGAGGTAAATCAGAAGTGCTTGGGTGAAAAGGATACATAGTCACCCTCTTGTGTGGTTACTAAGAACCAGTGGGATCATTGGTTAAGGTGATTTTCCAGTATCTTGGCATCTTTAGGTTCTTAGTATTGCATTCTGAATCTTACAAAGAACTCTGGATATCCTTGCTAGCTAGTGACTCTCTGTTGACCAAGATTGACTGACAGTCATTTCAACATGCAGTCACTTTTCTGAAATCAAATGAACCTGGGAATGAATTGCTATAACCAATAGTATATCGCCAGTGCTCATAACATTTTCCATTGTATATTTTATATCAACATTGTCTGCTTTTAACTTTTTCTTGTGAATCAGATGGTTTGCAAAGCACATCAGTTTTCCACTCAATAATTCATACACATTTTGTTTCATGTCACTGATTGTAAACCTCACAATGTAACATGACTTATCCAATTTCCTCCCTTTGTGTCTTGTTACTTTCCCTTTTTCTTTCCTAACCCTTTTGAACTTTGTCTCTAAGCATGAACATTGTCTACTTAGGTTTTGTTTTCTTAATATTTGAAGTAAATTCATTTTCTGTTATGAACAAACATAATTAAGACTATGTTTTAATTCTATATTGTTTTTGATATTGCTGGTGTTAAGTGCCGTGGAATTGGTTCTGACTCAGGATTGACCCTGTCTAGGGTTTCCGAAGAGCGGCTGGGGAGCTTGGATTCTGAGCTTGCAGTTCAAACTGCCTTTGCAGTTCAGTACTTTAACCCGCAGTACCACATCAGGACTCCAGTTCTAGAAGGGAAATGAAACAGCTGGTTTTAAGAATCCCTTTATGTTATGTAAGAACTATTGTTAAACTTGTCTATGAAAAAAGTAGCATTATTACTTAATCAAGTATGCAAATTGTACTATTAGTAATACCAAATGTATTTTCATCAGTATATTAGGATGCTAAATTTACACATTAAAATAAAATTGAGAATAAATAAATATTTTATTTTCAGCAGCATAAACACTGCTTCAGAAATGTTTTTAATGCTAATTGACTTTATGAAAAATTCCTTGGCTGTTTTCATGGAATCTTGAAATTGTTTCTGCAATGTAAAATATATTGAATTGCATTTCAAACTTGCTATGTATTCAATACAATGGATTGCCCAAACTCTAAGATCAATTTCCTTCTTGTTGTTGTTAAGAGCCAACGAGTCGGTTCCAACTCATAGTGGCCCTGTATAGGGTTTCCAAGGAGCGGCTGGTGAGTTTGAACTGCTGACTTTGTGGTTCAAATGACTCTGCAGCCCAGCACATTAACCCACAGCACCACACCAGGACTTCACGAAGTTAAGTGAAAATTCCTATTGTTGTTATTGCAAGGTGCCAAGTTGGTTTGGACATACAGCCACTTTATGGACAGCAGAAGGAAACATTACCAAGTCCTGTGCCGTCCTCACAATTTCTGTTAACCTTGAGCCCATTGCTGCTGTTACTGGTCCAAATTCCTATGGGTTTGGACAAATTAAAGGAAAGATGAAGGGGTGGGTGCCACAGATGTCAGATATGTATTACTAATATTCTGAGACAATTATGTGGATGAAGTTTTTCCCTTGTAAACTGTCATTCTCAGTCTTTTGTTGTTATCAAAAGCTGAGACTGACCGTCTTGAGTATGCAAGCATGCATTCCTTCAGACAATTTTACTTAAATGGCACAAATGCAATCACATTGTATTTCTGTAAGTAGTGATCCACATTGTTATAATGATACAGAGAAATTCTATCAAATATGTTTATTTTCTCTCTCAGAATTGTTCTTTTCTCATTCTTGTAGATTTTAGCTTTAGCATTTGAGTGACAGTAACAATGTTTAGACTGTGGAGTCGTGGTGTGGTGCTGTGGCAAATGCATCAGACTGCGAAGTCGTTTGAACTACAGGGTCGGCGGCTCAAGCTCATCAGCTGCTCCTTGGAAACCGTACACAGGGTCGCTATGGGTCAGAATCCACTCCACGACACTTCACAACAACATGCTGAGGCTGTAACTGTGTCAGGGCATCCTGGAGTGGTGCTTCAGGAGAATGCAAAGGACAGTGTAGGGGTTACAAATCGGGCTGCGAGCCGCAAGGTCAGCAGTTCGAAACTACCAGCTGCTCTGCAGGAGAAAGATGAGGCTTTCTGCTCTTGTAAAGATTTACAGCCTCGGAAACCCTGTACAGGGTCACTATGAGTCAGAAGTGACTCCATGGCACATAACTACCACCACACACTCTCAGTTTGAGCCACATGATGTTATTTATTGGTCCAGTGGTGAGGATTTTTGTTTTCTTTACATTGAAATAAAGTTAGTTATTTGACGTTGAGGTAAAGAAAACAAAAATCATCATCACTGGACCAGTAAATAACATCAAAATAAATGGAGGAAACAATGAAGTTCTCAAAGACTTCATTTGGCTTGAATCTACAACCAATATCCATGGAAGCAGCTGTCAAGAAATCAAATGACATAGTGCATTAGGCAAATGTGCTGCACAAGAGTCCTTTTACGTGTTCAAGAACAAAGGTATCAGTTTAAGGACTAAAGTGCACCTGACCCAAACCATAATGTGGTGCTGTGGGTTAATGCACTGGACTGCAAAGTTGGTTTGAACTGCAAGATTGGTGGGTCAAGTTCAAGCTCACCAATTGCTCCTTGAATACCCTGTACAGGGTTGCTATGGGTTGGAACCGACTCAATGGTACTTAACAACAACAAGCTACATATGCGAAAATTGGATAATAAATAGGAAAGGCCGTAGAAGAATTGATGCATTTGAATTATGGTGTTGCAGAATAATATTAAGAACAAACAAATCTGTGTTAGAAGTGCAGCCAGAATGCTGCAATGGAGTCCTGGTGTAGCTCTGTAAGATAAGTAGTCGACCTTGAAGTCAATGTGAACTACAAGGTCGGTGGTTCAAACTCATCAGCCACTCCTCAAGAAACCTATACAAGATCACTGTGAGTCAGAACTGACTTGACAGAACTTAACTAACTTACACTGAGGTGGAATCACACTGTAGGCTGTAGTTTTGATGTTCATCTATAAGTATTTTAAGTTCTTTTTGCATCCAGGAAGCAAGGCAATAGCATCTGCATAATGCAGGTTGTTTAGGACTCTTCCTCCAATCCTGATGATCATTGGCTTAGCATACCAATTGAATAAGTACAGTGAAAGGACACAACCCAGGCACACATCTTCAATGATTTTTAAAACATTCAGTGCTCTCTTGTTCTATTCAAATGACTGTCTCTCTCTCTTTTTTTTTTTTTATGTACAAGCTCCTCATAAACAAAATCAAGTGCTTTGGAATATCCATTCTTTGCAATGTTATACATAGCTTGCCATGATCCACACAGTCAAAATCCTTTGCATAGTCAGTAAAGCACAAGTAAAAATCTTTCTGGTATTCTTTGCTCTCAGTCAAGATCCATCTGACTTCAGCAATAAAATTGCTAGTTCCATGTCCTCTTCTGAATCTGGCTTGCATTTCTGACAATTCCCTTTGGTTGTATTGCAACTACTTTAGAAATATCTTTAGTAAAATCTTACTTGCTTTAGCTTTTGTATACTCAAGAGCAAGTTTCAGAGTCTTATGAGATACCCATCTTTTCCTCCTTTCATGTCTTTTTAATGACCATTTGATTTCCTCCTGTATGATGCTCTTGATATCATCCCACAGCAATCCTGGCCTTCAGTCATTATTCCCTTATGTATCAAATCCATTCTTGAGAAGGTCTCTAAATTCAGGTGGGATATATTCAAGGATGGAGTTCTTCTGTGTTGCCATAAAATAAGCACTTGACCTCAAGTTTAGTTTGAACAGCAAGGTTGACAGTTCAAACTCACCAATGGCTCCTCGGAAACCCTATACAAGTTTGCTTTGAGTCACAAGCTACTTGACGACATTTAACAACAACATACTCAAGTATGTATTTTGGCAATCGTGGACTTACTTTCATTTTCTTCAGTTTTGCTTTAATTTTCTTCATCTTCAGCCTGAACTTGCATATGAGCAAATGACAGTCTGTTCCACAGCCTTCCCTGGTCTTATTTTAGCTGATGATATTGAACTTTTCCACCATCTCTGCCTGCAGATGGTTCCAGCGTGTTCCATCTGGGGAAGTCCATGTGTACATGGTTACATTTTATGTTATTTAAAAGAAGTATTTACAGTGAAGAAGTCATTGGTCTTGCATTATTTCTATCACCATGGCCATATTTTCCAACTATTGATGCTTCCTCTTTGTTTCCAACCTTTGCATTCCAATCACCAGTAATTATTAGTGTGTTTGATCAATTTCAGACTGAAGAAGTTGGTAAGATTCTTCAATTTTATTATGACTTTAGTGGTTGTTGTGTAACTTTGAAGTGTTAAGTGTTGTTGAGTGTTTTCCAATTCATATCGACCATGACTAATAGGGTTTTGAAAGCTTTAAATCATTGTGGGAGCAGAAAGTCTCAGCTGGCTGATGTTTTGTCTTCCAATGCTTATTCTATGGAGCCATCATGCTCCCAAATTTGGATAATAGTGGTATTAATTGGTCTTCCTTGTAGATGAATGGATATTATCATATCACAGACAACATTGCACTTCAAGATGGATCTTGAAATGTTCTTTATGATGTTGAAAGTGACACTATTCCTCTTGAATTTTTCATTCCTGGAATAGTGAACGATATGGTTGTCAGATTCACAATGGCCAACAGCAGTCCACTTCAGCTCACCAACATCAAGAATGTTGACTTTGTATGTTCCATTTCATTTTTGACAGCTTCGAATTTTCCTAGACTCATACTTTGATCATTCCATGCTGTGATTACTAATGGATGTTTGCAGCTGTTTCTTCTGATTTTGATTTGTGCCCATGAATAAATGAGAAGTTCTGAAAGATTTATTCCTTTCACATCATCACTGTTAACTCTACTTTGAGGAAGCAACTCTTCCTTAATCATATTTTGGGTGCCTTCCAACCAGAGAGGCTGGTTTTCCAGTGGTGTATCTGACAATGTCCTGATGCTATTCATAATTTTTCTGGCACTATATCTGACAATGTTTTACTGCTATTCGTATGGTGTTCAGCAGAGTCTGCCTCTCCTTCTTCCCAGTCTGTCTTAGTCTGGAAGTTACATTTATATTTATAGCAAGCCTATGTGTGTAATATATCAATCTGTATTTCTAGCTATAATATTTAATGATTTCTCTATTCAGTACATTCATATATAGAGAGTTGAAAGTTATTTCTTTGATTATTAGTTTTAAGTCTGATCATCAGACTTTAAATAAATGGCTAACATAAAACATTACCAGAGTGTGAATATGATTGTGAGACAAAAATAATTTATTCCTGGGGAAAAAGAAAATTAGGAGGTCATGAAAATATGTTTAAATAGCTGAGGGTTATTCATTTAAAAAGAAATGGAATTTTTTGAATAAAGATATAAATTGGAAAATTTAAATTAATGAGTAGAAATTATTGTGAGAACATTTCTGTATCAATATTATCATCTAAAAACAGCCATGGGGGGGGGAATGGGCTGTAATTTGTTTGTAATAATTTTATTCTCCTAGTGTGAAAGTGATTTAGCACAGGTGGGATGGCTTAATAGAGAATTCTGAGCAAATTATTGCATCCTATTAGGGCCTGGGCAATATTCCAATAAATTAATTTGTGATTATGAAGTGCTAGTACTCGACATTATCTATTATAATTCATTCATAGTAATACTTAAGGAATGCTCTTTAGAAGGAAATATTAATATATAAAATCATTTATTTGTTAAATGATTTTTATAATATGGAATATAAAACTTTCTTTTAGGAAAAAAATAAATAAATAAAAGCAACCTAGGTGTATGGATTTATTTATAATAATGAATATGAAATGCTGCAATATTAACTCCTTTCCAGTGCTGCTGAAAATCATGGCCAAGATGTACTGATGATTTCTTCATTTTATCTTTTTTTCATTATTGATTTATTTCTGCACTCTTATTCATCAATGTTAGTGTGGTTAAAGAAACCACAACAGCATTATTCATTTTGTTCTGTTTTTATGAAACTTGGCTTTGCTATACAGAACAACGATTAAAACATTTTTCTAAATATAATTTACAAGATATCAAAGAAATATGAAGACATGTAATACTTTTTAAAAATTTTTCTAAAGGAATTTGCACCAAATTTTTAAATTCATTTTGATTCTGCTAGTTTACTGCCACTGGACACCTGTATCAAAGATGGACAGTTCACAGTATAAGGCAGATCTCTGTGAGCCTCCCAAAGATAACTGACTGCAGAATTACTACAAATAGAAAACATCTATCATTTAAAATATTTATACCTCTCTCTTTATAAAATAACTTTGCTTTTTAAAACAATTTTTATGCCTCTCCCTTTTTTAATTTAAATAACTTTGCTTTTGAAAACAATTCCTAATAAATTGCTCTAGAAATGGATATGTATAGTGTGATGGGTTACGAATCTCTAGAACAGAAGTTTGAAACTACCAGCAACTCCTCTGGAGAAAGATGAGACTTTCTGCTCCTGTAAAGATTTACAGCATCAGAAACGCTACACAGGGTCACTATGAGTCTGAAACATCTGGATGGCACACAGCCAGTAACCAATTATACTGAAAATCAAAATGTTATCTTAAAAAAATCATCTGAAATCATCCCACTAAACCAAAATAGTGTTGTTTATTTCACTTCTTGTCTGAAAATCTCTACTCTAAATCATGGCCTATGTTGCATGATTTGTCTGAAAATACTTTTGTACTTAAGGTTGCTATGAGTCAGAATCAACTTGACAGTACTTAATAAAAACAACATTGGTCCTGATATCAATCCATAATTTCATTCTGAATATGTATCAGCCAAGATCAACTGGACAAATACAAAGTTAGGAGGAATATGTTAAGAAACTTACTGCAAATAATTAGCTCATGAAATTTTGGGGCTGACTCTGCAAGTCAGAAATCTGTAGAATACATCATCTGTGAAGACAGACTGAAACTCTCAGACATAGGTAAAACTGTAATCCACAGACAGAATTCCTTCTTCAAGGATACCAGAAAGCATTGCTCTTACATGCTTTCTGATTAAATCAGGTCCATCTTGATTTTCTACAATTATACCCTAATATAAAGGCAACAGATTATGGATTTTAATCACATCTACAAAATAACTTCACCAAAGCACTCAGATCAGTGTTTGATCAAATTGATTTTTTTCGTGTTTATAATTATTGTTGTAGTTGCCCTCCAACTTGTAGCAACCCTATGTACACTCAAACAAAACATCACCCTGTCCTGCATCATCCTCCGAATCATTTCTATGATTGAGCCCATTGGTAAGTCACTGTGTCAATCCATCTTGTGAGGGATCTTCTTCTTTTGCACTGACCCTTAACTTTATCAAGTACGGTGTCTTTCTACAGGAAAGAACTGGTTCCTCCAGAAAACATGTCCAAATGATTTATGATGACTGTCACCATTCACACTTCTAAGGAACATTCCAGCTGAACTTCTTTTCCAAAACAGATTTGCTTGTTCTTCTGACAGTCCATAGTTTACCCAATATTCGTTGCCAACACTACAACAGAGGCATCAATTCTTCCACTTCTTAATTCATTGTCTAACTTTTGCATGCATTGCTGTTGTTAAGTGCCATTGAGTATTCTGGCTCAGAGCAACTTTGTACAGGGTTTCCAATACAATATACCTTCCAATTTCTTGACTGTTGCTTCCACAGACGTTGATTATGCATCTAAGTAAAATGATTGTAAAAAAGTAAAATTATGCATTCAAGTAAAAAGATTGACAACTTCAATATTTTCTCCATTTATCATGATGTTGCTTATTGGTCTAGTTGTGAAGATTTTTGGTTGCTTTATATTGTAATCCATACTGAAGGTTTTGGATTCTTGTCAGTAAGTGCTTCAAGACCTCTTTGCTTTCAGCAAGTAACCTGTCATCCACAGGTTGTTAATGAGTCTTCCTCCAATCCTGATGCCATGTTTTCTTCATACAGTCCATGTTCCTTGATTATTTGTTCAGTGTGCAGATTGAATAAGGAGTCCTGGTAGCATAGTGAATTACGAACTGGGCTGCTAATCGCAAAGTCAGGAGTTTGAATCTACAATTCACTCCATGGGAAAAAGCTGAGGCTTTCTGCTCCCATAGATTTACAGCTTCAGAAAACCTATACAGGGTCGCTATGAGTCAGAATCAACTGTACACACAAGCACCACAATAGAGATTGAATAAGTATGGAGAAAGACTAGAACACCAAGACACTCTTCCTTTATTTGAAACCTCTCAGCGTCCCTCTTCTTTATTCAAATGACTGCCTCTTATATGTTCACAGACTCTACATGTGCACAGTTGTGTATTGTAGAACTCAAGTTCTTTGCATTGTTGTCTATAGTTTGTTGTAAGCTATGCAGTTGAAGGCCTTTGCATAGTCAGTAAAACACAAGTCAATATCTTCCTGGTATTCTCAGCTTTAAGATAAGACCAATCTGAGATCAGCAATGATAGCCTTCATTTCACATCCTCGTTTGAATCCAGCTTGTATTTCTGGTAGTTTCCTGTCTACATACTGCTGCAGGTATTTTTCATTTTATCTGTGAGTTTGTTGTACTTGATGACTTGTGTGTTGCTGTGATGCTTCTGGAAGGTATACTGCAGGTTTTTAAATTGATTTAAAAATACCTAGTGATTCTCATATATTACACCCAATATGGAGAACCACAACTCCAGTAAGATGTAAAATGTTTATCTTATTTGTAACTGGACAGAGGAGGTAGTATGATGAGTTAAACATGAACTTTGCAGTCAAACTGTCTATATTTGAGTCTCCTGGTTCCCCTTTAACTAGTGATGGGGATTTGAATAAGCTATGCAACCACTCCATGCATCTGATATTTCATATGCACATTTACATGAATAAAAATAACTCATAAAATTGTTGGAAGTACTAAATGAGATATTGCATATAAAAATGTTTGGTATAGTGTAGGACACAGCCTGCTCTCTCAATCAATCTTAGCTATGTTTCCTGATTCTGTATCTTTGAAACTGACCTTGTAGTTCTACCCCGTATGACCAAGTTCTCCCTTCCTGTGGTTCTCAAAACTCACTTGTTATTTGATGGAGTGTCAAAGAGTAAGAACTTGTACTCTGCTGAAGTAGAAGCAAAGGGTTTCCATGAAGCTTCAATACAGTTCAAACACCGAAGACATTTGATCTCACAAAGTGAAATCTAATGCCCCCAGGTGGTGCAAACATTTAGGTAACCTTTATAATGTTAAACCAGAAACTAACTACAGAATGTTCTGATAGGTTTACTATTGATTTGCAAATGTCACAATGATGGGTGAGTTTACAAGATTGCTATAGTCTTTGTTGATCAGTTACTGCTGGTTGATCTGTGTGCTTTGTTGATTAGTTACTATTTGGTGACTAGAGGAGTCTTGTGGTGCTGTGTGTTAATGCACTGGACTACAAAGTTGGTTTGAACCACATCTGTGGTTCAAGCTCACCAGGTGCTCCTTGTTGTTGTTGTGAAGTGCTGTTGAGTCTATTCTGACCCATACCGACCCTGTATAGGGTTTCCAAGGAGCAGCTGGTGAGCTTGAAACACCAACCTTGCAGTTCAAACAGCTTTGCAGTCTGGTGAATTAACCCACAGCACCACACCAGGACTCCTTGGAAACCCTGAAAAGGGT
>NW_006408539.1:20464648-20466472 GCF_000296735.1 Chrysochloris asiatica
TTACTGTTAAGTGTCTTCCAGTGGGTTCCAACTCACAGAGACCCTGAATAGGATTTCTGAGGAGTGACTGGTGAGTTTGAACTGCCAAACTTTTGGTTGAAACTGACTTTTTGATGCAGTGCATTAACTTGCCATGCCACACCAGGACACCATTTAATTGTGTATCTTATCATTTATAAACAGTTTTTTTTAGTGTATAAATAAAAAGATGCATAATTAAATGCTAAGATTCAATTATATAACTTGTGGAATTTCTTCAGTCATTAACCCAGGAACCAAATTACCTTTCCATTATTTATCTGTAAGAATATTTGAATTGTGATAAAAAAAATAGTGATATGAAAATACATAGCTACCAAAATATTAAAGAACAAAATTTGGAACTCTGAGTTTCTACAGTTATCACACCAAATGTTGTTCTGTTATTACCTGCTGCATTCATGCTTGACTATCTTGTTCGGAGAGTTTCCGTTTTCTAGAAAAGAATTAGGGATTTTAATCTATAAGTAGATATGGTTAACCTTGGAAGCCTTAGCTGTATTTTACTACATATTATAAGATAATATACTTCGAATTTGACATGGTATTAAAATATTAATGTATTCTCTCCTTTGTCTACCTTCTTCCTCCCTTTTGTCCTACCTTCCATCCTTTCTTCTTCTGACACATTGTAAAAAGATGCAATTATTGATGATTCTTCTGCACAACTAACAACTTATCTTGTGTTTGTTTGTGGCTCGTCATAACTGTTAATGTGTTTTGCAAAGTATCTTGTTAACCATCACAGATGAAAGAGCTAGATATACTATTACTGTTGCTAAGTGCCATTGAATAGGATTTGACTTACAGTGACCCTGTATAGGGTTTCCCAGGACCAGCTGGTTGTTTTGAACCACCAACCTTGTGTTTAGCAGTCCAGTGCTGATCCTACAGCATCACACCAGGATTCTAGCTATTGAATAAATAGGTGACTGTCCTGGTGTAGCACTAGACCACAAGGTCGGTTTGGACCACAAGGTCAGCAGTTTGCACTTAGCAGCTGCTCCTTGGAAACCCTCTACAGGTTCTCTATGAGTAGGACTCTACTCAACAGCACTTAACAACAACATGCTGCAAGAAGAATGTGTTTCCTCTGAAATATTACTAAAAGAAGTCATGTAGGAATGGATTAGTCATCTACACATGTTACGATTTAGTAACACAGTTGAAGTTATTTCAACTTATGATTGTCAAAGTTGTTGTTGTTTGATGCCATCTAGTTGGTAAAACAGAATGAAACATCACCCAGTACTGCAGCGTTCTCATAATTGTTGCTGTGTTTGAGCATATGGTTTTAGACATTTTGTCAATCCATTATCCTGTGCATCTTCCTCTTTTTTGCTGATACTGTATTTACCAAGCATACTGTTCTTCTCCAGGAACTGGACCCTCCTGGTAACGTGTTCACAATGTTGTTGTTGTTGTTGTTAGGTGCCATCGAGTCATTACTGACTCATAGCAACCTTATGCCAATCCTGGGCCAACCCTACTACTGTTGCCACGCTCGAGTCCAGAGATGCTGCCACTTGGCCAATCCATCTCATTGGGGGGTCTTCCTCTTTTTCTCTGACCCTCCACCTTACCAAACACGATATCCTTCTCCAGCAACTGGTCCCTCCTGATAATATGTCCGAAGTATGAGAGATGAAGTTTGGCCATCCTGGCCTCCAAGGAGCACTCTGACTACACTTCTTCCAAAACGGATCTATTGGTTCTTTTGGCAGCCCATGGCACTTTCAATATTCTCCTCCAACACCATAACTCAAAAGCATCAATTCTTCTACA
>NW_006408539.1:20466772-20472600 GCF_000296735.1 Chrysochloris asiatica
GAAGGCTGTGCTCACAATATGTGAGATTAAGTTTTAGCTACTTGATTCTAAGGAGTAATCTCACTATTCTTCTTCTCAGACATATTTGCTTGTTCTTCTGGAAATTTATGGTATATTTGAGATTGTTGTTGTGATGATGTATGCTGTTGCATTGGTTCCAACTTATAGCAACCTTAAATAGGGTTTCCAAGAATGGCTGGTAGGTTTGAACTGCTGATCTTGCAGTTACCAGTCCAGTGTTTATCCTATAGTGCCACAACAGGAATCTTGTTGTTGGTGTCAAGGGCCATTGAGTCTGTTCTGACTCAAAGTGACCCTGTGTGGGATTTCCAAAAAGCGGTTAGTAAGTTTGAACCGATGACCTCACAGTTAGCAATCCAGTGCTTATCCTACAGTACAACACTTAGAACTGAAAAATAATGAATGAAAATGTGGATATAACTAACATGGTATTTCCTTTAATTTACAAAACTAGTATTTAAAAAGCTAAGTATGCTGTTTGTAAAGTCTAGAAATTATTGGTGAATATATATAAGGAAACAAATTATACTTTATTGATTTCTTTTTAACATAGAACTGTTGTTGCTGTTGCTAAGTGTCATTGAATCAATTCTGACTCATAGCAACCCTGTATAGAGTTACCAAGGAGTGATTGGTGAGCTTAAGTCACCGAACTTGTAGTTCAAACCAACCTTGCAGTCCAACACATTAACCCACAATGCCATGCCAGGTCTCTAAGCACAGAATTAGCCTGAGCTTAAACAGACAAAACATGTATCTTTGATACATGAAAATATTCCTTGCTGAGCTCATTTTTTAAAAAAACTTCATCAGTATTGTGGTCTGTATAGTTTGAGCCCCACTGTGATTTTTCTTCCAGGAGAAAATAAGACAAGAAAATATCTTAATATAAATTGGTAAATTAAACTCTCAGAAATATCTTGGTATTGGTATTTTGTTTGCTGTTGTTAAGTGACATCTAGTTGGTTTAAGATATATCACTCTGTTGTTGTTGTTGTTAAGTGCCTTGGGGTCAGTTCCAAGTGATAGTTATGCAATATAGGGCTTCCAAGAAGCAGCTAATGGATTGGAACTGCTGACCATTCTATTAACAGTCTAGTGATTATCTTACAGGACTCCATGAATGCCTTAGGATTCCTTAACACTGTAATTTGTATCAAAGGAGACTTGGTGGTGCAGTAGCTAAGTACTAAGCTATTAAGTAAAAGGTTGGCAGTTCAAACCTACCAACAGCCACTTTGCAGAAGAACGATGTGATAATCAACTTCTGTAAAGATTTACAACCTTGGAAACCCTATGGGGGTAGTTCTGCTCTGTTGTGTAAAACCTCTAGATGTTTAGCTATTTATTTGGCTTCAGTAAAATGCAATGCGTGTTGAGAAAATGCATACTGCTGTCCTTCTCTCTTCCTGTCCTATTTCTTCATTCACCATCTTCGTGTATTGAAATTTGAACTTTTCCTCTTCCTCAGCATTGAACTCTTTCTCTGTGTGTGGTTATATCAATCATCTCTCAAAATCTATACAGAAAAAAAGTACTCTTTTTTGCTTTATATTTCTTATCCATCTATGCCACCAAATTGTATTGACATGAATAGAGGTTGTGTTTGCTATAATGATAACATAATTTCTGCAGATCATTATAGCTATATTTCATTTCATTAATATAGCCATAAATAGATGGAATAATAAAATTTGTGGTAACTTTGGCTGAGTTTTCTTACCCATAATTTTGAGGCTGATTTTCTTCTTGTGGCACTGTAAGATCAACACTGTACTACTAACCACAAGGTTAGTGATTCAAAACTACCAGCCACTTCTTGGAAACCCTTTACAAGGTCATTATGAGTCAGAACAAACTCGATGGCGCTTAAAAACAACAAGGTGCCCTAGTGGTTTTGTAGCATAAGCGCTGGACTGCTAACCACAAGACTGACCCTTAAACTACTCAGTTGTTCCACAGTAGAAACACAAGACTTTCTGTTCCACTAAAAATGTATAGACCCAGAAATCTTACATAAGCTCACTGTGAAACAGAATTGATTTGATGGCAGTAGTTTTGATTTTCCACTCATTTTAATTCAACATTTATATGCCGTTCTTTTTCTTTTATATTCATTTCCCTCCTTCATAGGGAAATAAAATCACCAGGAAATTATTAACACTTACAAGAATCAGCTTAGAGTCTTGAGTTCCAGTTTGGGTGGCAGTAGAGAAAGCCAGGTAGGGAAAGCTCTGTGGGGGAAGGACTGGAAACTCACGAAGGCAGTGCTCACAGAACAACACCAGAGCTCAGGATCTAACATAAGGTCCAGGACGTCAGTTTCCCATACTCGCAAGTGAAAAAATCATGACAAAAAAGAAAATACTGCAAGTTAGGAATCTGGAGATGGGACTCCTTCTGTGGCCACGCCGCCCAGGCAGTGTTTAGAGGGCAGGGCTACAGCCAGACCAGCACAGGGAAGCAGCACTAAAAGCAGTGCAGGGAGATTTGCAAAAGTATGCATGGGAGACTCTACACATCTTTTCCTCCTCTTCACTGTTGTGTCATCTTTGCCCAGCCCGGACACCTTCAGGCAGGTGGGTGCACAACACCCTGATCCCCCCCCCCCCAAAAAAAAAGTCCAGCACAGACCCCACAGTTTTCCCATGGTAAGAGAGAAAGAGCTTGTCAGCTACTTATGACGTCAGTCTTGGGGACACAGCCCTAAAATTGACTTGTGCGGGACCCTAGGTGGCCGTGTACTGTGGAGTTGGATCCAACTTGTGGCAAACCTGTGTGGAGTTTCTGAGGCTCTAGGTCTTTGGGGAGTGGAGCGCCTCGTCTTTCTCCCATGGTGAGGCTGGTGGTCTCAGGCTGCTGACCTTGTGGTTTGGGGCCCAACTCATGGCTGCTGTGCTACCTGAGCTCCTTGTGCAGGACCCTTGTTGTTGTTAAATGCCATCAAGTTGATTCTGACCCATAGCGACCCTGGATAAGGTTTCCGAGGAGCAGCTGGTGAGCTTGAAACCACTGACCTTGCAGTTCAAACAGCTTTTCAGTCTGGCGCATTAACCCACAGCGCCACACCAGGACTCTGTGCAGGACCCTTACGGAGGCCTATATAGCAAGAAAAAAATCAGGCACTTCAGGCCTGGCAGACAAACTATAGAACAATCTGTAAAACTCCAACATGAAAGGACTCAACTATCTCGGGAATTGCACTGTACACACACAGATACATAACTGACCTTCAGAGACAAAAATAGTGGACCTTTCTCCCATTAACTTCTCAATATCTATCTGCACACCTCTACAGTGGTGATTAGAGGAGGGGTCTGCTGCCTGCAAGAGACAACCTTACACACAAAGACAAAAACAGACTAAAAGTCAAAGGATGGGAAAAAAATCTACCAAGCTAATTTCTATCAAAAGTGAGCAGGAGTACCAATATTAATCTCTGATACAATAAACTTTAAGGCAAAAACCAGCATAATAGATAAAGATGTACATTATCTCATGATAAAAGGGTCAATTGAGCAAGATGACATAACCATAATAAATATCTATGCTCCCAATGAAAAAGCACCAACATATATGAAAAAAACCTTACTAGAATTGAAGAAAGAAAAAGATAAATACAATAATAATGGGAGATTTTAATACGCCACTTTTGAAAAGGGACAGAATAAACAGAAACTCGACAAAGTTACAGAGGAACTAAACAGCACAATCAACCAACTTGACCTCATAGATGTGTACAGAGCATTCAACCCAACAACAACACAATATACTTTCTTCTCCAGTGCATATGGAACATTCTGCAGAATTGACCATGTGTTAGGTCACAAAGCAAGCCTCCATAAATTTACAAACATAAAAATACTACAGAGAATCTTTTCAGACCGCAATGCTATACAACTAGAAATCAACAACAAGAAGACTAAGGAAATAAAGTTGAATACATGGAAACTGAACAACACTGCTGAAAAGCAACAGGTTAAAAGACAAAATTAAACGTGAATTCATAAAGTTCCTAGAAACAAACGAGAATGAAAACATATCAAAATCTTTGGGACACGTTGAAAGCTGTCCTGAGAGGACAATTCATTGTGATAAATGCGCACATCCCCAAAGAGGAAAGACCCAAAATTACCACATTAACACAGTATCTCCAACAATTAGAAACTTACCAACAGAAGGAAACCTACAGTCATCAAAAGAAAAGAAATTATAAAAATAAGAGCAGAAAGAAATGAGATGGAAAACAGAAAAACTATATAAAGAATCAACAGGACAAGAAGCTGGTTCTTTGAAAGGATTAATAAAATTGACAAGCCATTGGCAAAACTAACCAAAGAAAAGAGGGAGAAGACACGAATAACCCACATTAGAATCCACATGGGTGCTGTCACAAAGAAACCAAACGAAATCAAAAGGATAATAATAGAATACTATGACGACTTGTACTCAACAAATTTGAAAACTTAGAAGAGATGGATGCATTTTTTTGAAAACCACGACCTATGAAAACTTACACAGAATGAAGCATAAAACTTTCACAGACACACAACAAAAGAAGAAATTGATCAGGTCATCAAAAAACTGCCAACTAAAAGAAGTCCAGGCCCAGACAGCTTCAGTGGTGAGTTCTACCAAACATTCAGGGAAGAGCTGTCACCAATTCTACTCAAAGTATTCCAGAATATAGAAGAGGACAGTAAAATTCCTAATATTTTTTATGAATCAAGCATGACCCGCATACCAAAACCAGGGAAGGACATTACCAAGACAGAAAACTACAGACCAATATCCCTCATGAACATAGGCGCAAAAACTCTCAGCAAAATCCTAGCCAACAGAATCCAGCAGCACTTCAAAAAAATAATACATCATGACCAAGTGGGTTTCATAAAAGGGATGCAAGGATGGTTCAACATTAGAAAAACAATCAATGTACCAACCACATAAATAAAAAAAAAGAAAAAGAACCACATAATCATATCAATTGATGCAGAAAAGGTGTTTGACAAAATCCAACATCCATTCCTGATTAAAAAAAAAAAAACACTCAACAAAGTAGGAATTGAAGGGAAATTCCTCAACATAATCAAGAGCGTTTATACAAAACCAACAACCTACATCACTCTCAATAGAGAGAAGAAACTGAAAGCCTTCCCTCTACAAATGGGAACCAGACAAGAATGCCCCTTGTCACCACTCCTTTTCAATACTGTTTTGGAAGTATTAGCCAGAGCTATACAGCAGGATAGGCAAATTAAAGGCATCCAAATTGGCAAAGAGGAAATAAAACTCTCTTTATTTGCAGACTATATGATCCTATACTTAGAAAACCCAAAAGACTCAGTAAAAAAGCTACTAGACATTATTGGAAGATTCAGCAAAGTGGCAGGGTATAAGATCAACATACAAAAATCAGTTGGATTCCTCTACAGCAACAAAGAGAGCACGGAAAAAGATATTAGAAAAGAAATACTATTTCAATAGCTGCCCAAAGGATGAAATATTTAGGAATAAACTAAACCAGAGAAACAAAGGACTTATACAAAGAGAACTACAAAACACTACTACAAGAAACCAAAAGGGACATTTAAAAGTAGAAGAAAATACCATGTACCTGGAAGGAAAACTCAACATCATGAAAATGTCAATACTACACAAAGCAATACACCCATATAATGCAATCCCAATCCAGATTCCAGCGACATTCTTCAAAGAGATGGAAAAGGCAATTACACACTTTATATGGAAAGGAAGGAGATCCAAGATAGAGAAATCAGTGTTCAAGAAGAACAAGGTTGGAAGCC
>NW_006408539.1:20474672-20477410 GCF_000296735.1 Chrysochloris asiatica
CCCTTCCAAGACTGAGACTCAAGGGGAATACATGAGCAAGCATGTGGTCTGGCTGGTGACCACGCTGGACACTGATAAAGAAAGAAGGAAAAACAGCAATGAAGTTGTGAGCCAAGCCTGACAACCTGGAAGGCCAGCAGTACAGCAACACCTGGGGACTCCTGGGCCCAGAGGCAGTGACATGACCACAGAAGACTAAAGTGGAGAGTGAAGCATCCAGCTGATATGAAGTGAGGGGAGATTGCACAAGAACACCCATACTTGCAGATAGTACCCACTTGACCTGGCTTCATTGACTGGATGATCAGAACTTGACTGGAAGAAGAAAGAAGGAAAAAAGAAAAAAGGGTAACCTGCTACAATTTGATGAACTTCACCTATACTTATTAATGTAGTAACTCAAAAAAGGGAACAAATCTTACCAGTAAGGATCACTCCCACCCCCTCGGTACACAGGGCTGACAGGGATGGGCAACATAGACATTGGCTACCCAAAATATATGGGCCCATTAAGTCAGGAAGTGATTGGCTTACAAGTTTTCAAGAGAGAGCCTAGTTCCAAATGGGGCAGGGGAAGGTAGAATCACCACTGAATGATTTCCAATCCTTTGGGGCACGCCTGGCATAAGGAATTGGGGATAAGACTCTTGTGGTACAATAGTAAATAATTGCCATCAAGTCTGACTGTGAAGCTAGGAAATATAGAGGTAGGTGTTTTTTTTGACAAAAGGAAGGGAGTGATTGATTTTGCAGCCCAGTAGCAGAGGTCCCTGCGACCATCAAGTGAGAAGAACAGAGAACGTCTCCTACCCAGAGAGGCAGTGACGCCAGGGATGGAGACAGAGAAGATGACATGGCAGATGGAGCAGCTGGGGCCACTGGACTCAGGGAGGGAGAAGGGCTGTGTGCTGGTGGCGACTGGGAGGGGGTGGGCTTGTGGGGTTATATGATGCCTTTGGGCTTATATGATGATGCATGGAGGGGATTGTAATCATTGCAATGAAGTGAAATTCGATAGGATGAGTGTAAAGCTGATGTTCTCCCATGCAAACATCACAATAAAAAGTTAAAAAAAAAAAAAATCAGCTTAGTCCCCAATATACCTACTTGATTGTATCCCACATTAAAACAAGCAGAAAAGTTGTTTTCTTGCATATGTATAGTCTTGGAGTTGATCATTTAGAGCCAGCATTTTAATATTATTCTGCAGGATAAAGAGTACCAAATGATAAATTTAACATAGACTTATCTACCCTTATATCTCCTCAGATTAAATCATTAATTACCAAATAGCATTTGATGCCTCTTGAAAATTCATTTTTATAACTCCTCCCTTACCAAGAGTCTCTGAAGAAAAAATTAAGTATAATGTTAAAGTATTAGCCTAAACAAAACCAACCAATTTCAAAGTCTTGAGTTCTGTAATTATACTTACACTTACAATGATATTATTATATTGATTATTATACTTTACTTTGTCTCGTAAGTACAGCATCCTGGGCCTTGGTACCAATGTTTTTTTAAAGCTCATATGTAGGAGAGGAAATTGGTACAGAAGATACATTTTGCATGGTATTTTGTTCTCTTTCCTTTCCTTTTTATTTTTTTGGCTTACTTTTTTTTTTTTTTTTATGCTTTAATGGTATATTTTGCTGTTGCGTGTCCTCGAGTTGGTTCCAACCCATAGCAACTCACAGCAACATATAGTACAGGGTTTCCAAAGAGCAAATATTATATTTTCATCTTCTCTGTGGTGGACTACAAGGTCAGGTTGAGCCACAAGTTTGGCGATTCAAACTCATCATCTGCTCCTTGGAAACCCTATACAGGGACATTATCAGTCAGAACCCACATGACTACACTTAACAACAGCAATATATATATATATATGATTCAAACTGATTTTGCAGTCCGCATTAACCCTGGTGTGGCACTGGAGGATAATCACTGGACCAAAAAATCGGTTTGAACAAATGGTTAGAGGTTCAAACTCACCAGCTGCTTCTCAGAAACCCTATACTGGGTGCTACGTGACGACAAGTAACAACAACAAAAATGTGAGTAATAGAATTGGTTGGTTTGGTTATGTGTTGTTGAGTCAGTTTTGATTCATAGAGATCCCGCATAGGGTTTCCGAGGCTGTAAATCTCTATGGGAGCAGAATGCCTCGTCTTTTCTCCCGCGGAACAGCTGGCAGTTTCTAACTGCTGACCTCGAGGTTAGCAGACTAACGCGTAAGCCCTGGGAGAGCAGGTAGTTTTGGAAGTAACCTTTTTTTACGTACCATATTATATCATCCAGGTTGTGTTTTCAACATCACCATATTGGTAGCAGTGTTCTACTTTCCCATACACATCCCTGGCAGTCCTTTTAGGCTTTTATTTGTTGTAGCTGCTGTTTACATTTTAGTACAGAGTGCCTCATAGTTCTAACCAAATGATAGAGAATTACTACAAAAAAAAGGACTTAACATTTTTGATATTTATAATCTTACGACTTTTTCAGGTAGAACCAAAAGTTTGAATAAATACATAGATTTACCTCCCTTGCTTTAGATAAGCTGCCAAATGTAAACAGAGGTATTTTAGAGAGACACAAGTTGGAACTGAATTGAAACTTCATAAGAATGAAATAACAGAAAAAATTCAAACTAGAATTTCAGTAAGATATTTTTAAATAACCCAAAGGTAAAAAATAATTTAGAACAATCTCTCCAATATTTGTTTTATTATTTTTTT
>NW_006408539.1:20478030-20479968 GCF_000296735.1 Chrysochloris asiatica
CAGGGTCGCTATGAGTTGGAACCGACTCCACGGCACATAACAACAACAACAACAACAACAACAATCACTATACCTGTGCCAAACTTTGTTTATTGTGACTTTATAATAATTCTTAGCATCAGCTTCTTTAAAATTTCCAAATCTACTCTTCTTTCTGAAGATTTTCTTGGGTATTCATCTTCTTTGCATTTCTATGTATTCTTTAGAAATAATTTTTAAATTTCAACAAATTACTATTTGAGATTATGTTTGGGATTGCATCAAATCTGATTTAGATTAGAGAGAATTTTAACAAAATTGATTTTACATTTTAACCGATAATTTTTCTCTGTTTGTAACTAAGCATTCAAAGTTACACATTTCACTCCAAAAACAGTTTTAGCAGTATCTAGAAATTTGAAACATTATTCTTCATTTCAACATATTTCCAATTTCGTTTGCTACTTCTCCTTTATTTCAGGTATTACTTGCAAATTTTTTGCTTAATTTTTAAATATTTTTAATTTTCCTACATGTGTTACTTGTTTCTAATTTAATTCTAAGTGTGTAGTTGGAACTTGCATCTGTGAAACAACAGTCTTCAGACAAATGCATTTAAATGAAAGTATGTTCTCCTATATTTTATAAGGGAAATAAAAATAACTTTATGCAAAAATCAACTATCTAGAAGATATTTAAGGAAAAATAAAGCTGCAGGTTTACTAATGCTACAGCAGTATATTGTGTTGTTAAGTGCTGTAGAGTCAGTTCTGATTCATAGTGACCCTGTGTAGGGTTTCCACGAAGTGGTTGGTGAGTTTGAACTGCCAAACGTGGAGTCCCAGTCTTATCCTACAGCACCACACCAGGACTTCATACATCAGTCTATCATTGATAGAAAATAGTTTCTCTTATTTGTTACATCTGTAATTGATGTTACATCCTTACAGATCTCAATATAGCAATGTTAAGGTTGGAGACATTTTCTCTTGGGATTTCTACAACATGTGGGGGTGAAGGGAAGAGAAAGGAGGGGGCCATGTTTTTCATTTTTGTTGGGGGCTGTTGACAGGTAATTCTTGCCTTTTTTCTTTGATCCCAAATATTCTTCCCTTTACTGTAGAATGGGATGCGCTTGGTTACAGGGCAGCCAGGGCCTGGTGTTAGCATTTCTCTTTCAATTACTTCTAGATCTCTTTCCTTGAACTGAGGGAAGAAAAGGCAGGCATTTTTTGACAGCTTCCAAAATGATTCTAATGTCCATTTAAGAGGCAAACTACCCTAAACGTAAAATAAAATTTGATTTCAGCCTCAGACGGCTACAATCCCTTGGTGTGGCTACACATTTTGATTCTTCTTGAGAATGGGCACCATATATTTAAATTATGGGGGTACTTCACTTGCAGGATGGTTGCCCCTAGGACTGAATGCAAACTTTATTTGAAAGCCTGTTCTACTTGTGAGAATCTTTGTGGATACTCTGGATGCTACCTCGGTTCCTCTTTTCTACAAGGTCACCGATGAATTACCACAAGTGTTTATCAACAAATGCTCAAGAAATCCAATCTGTATTCATTTTAGTGAGAGTGAGGTTTTCTGTATTTGATTTTGCAAAATCCGGCACCCAATCCAGTAGACATGGTTGGAAACATCACATGGCCGGCTTGCAAAGAGTTTTATTCCAGTTTCATAGTCCTTCTCCCAGTTAGTATGGGGTCCACAATCTAGTCCTGATGGCATCCATGACCTTAATGACTATATTCTTATCTAAAGTTCTTACTCCTAGACCAGAGCATGGGAACACTGAATGGTTTAAAATTAAGAAAGGTGTGCGACAGGGTAGTATTCTTTCACCATACTTATTCAACCTGTATGCTGAGCAAATAATCAGAGAAACTGGGTTGGTTATATGAATAAAAACATGGCATCAGGATTGGAGGAAGACTCATTAACAACCTG
>NW_006408539.1:20480671-20482987 GCF_000296735.1 Chrysochloris asiatica
GGACATTGTTTCGTTCTGCTGTGCATGGGGTCGCTATGAGTCGGTTCCCACTCGTTGGCACCTGACAACAACAACAACAATGATAACATAAACCTACTATAGATTTAATCATTATATGGTGGTGGTGGTGGTGGTTATGTGTCATGGAGTTGGTTCTGACTCATAACGACCCTACATAGAGTTTCCAAGACTGTAAATCTTTATGGGAGCATAAAGCCTCATATTTCTTCCACAGAACCACTGGTATTTTTGAACTGCTGACCATGAGATCAGCTGCCTGACTAGTAATGACTATGCTACCAGAGCCCCTTATAACAGCCAATATTGCATAATCAATATTTTAACACAGTTGACAATTCTGACATATGTACAAATAGTATATCAGCAATTAGTTAGGTCACTTTTCATTATTTCTCCGTATTATTTTTAGTTTCACTATATGGGCGTTCACATTTTTGTCAGAATTTCCCCTGTGCTTCTTTGCTTTGTGTTGCTTTAATTGCTATAAATGATATTTTATAAAAATTCAATTTCTTTTTTTTTTGCTATATATAAAGTATTGTTGGGTTTTGTATATTAATTTTATGTCCTGAAGGTTTACCAAATCCATTAGATCAAGTAGTTTCCTCTTATAAATTTCATAGAATTTTCTATATAAACTATTTTGCTATTTACAAATAAAAATTAGTTTACTTTAAGTTTGTATCCTTCGTATTTTAATTAATCTATTTTAATTTGGACACTACACAATTTCCAGAAGACAATTAGGCTGAAGAGATTTAAAGTTAATTTTAGTAAACATGATCAGCAGAAATAAAGGAAAGTAATTTGAATGGCTCTAATTACCTCTAATTGTTTTTTTGTTGTTAAGTGCCCTCGAGTAAGTCTGATTCATAGTGACCCTATATAGGGTATCTGTGGACCAACTGATGGGTTTGAACCACAGACCTTGTGGTTAGCAGTCTGGTGCCTATCGTACGCCACGCCAGAATGGTCCTAAAATTAAGTGAAGCTTGAGTCTTAAGTGTACTATCAATAAAAACATGTAGAGCTTCTACTTGATGAATCATGAAGTCCATGATATGTTCTGGCTTGAAATAAATTAATCTTTGTCTGCAGATGGGAGAGGACAGAAGGTAGAGAGATGACAGCCGACAATGGCTCATCATACCTACCTGGCTTAACATTCTTGTAAGTGGCTAATGCGTCAGACTGCAAAGTCCTTTGAACTGCAAGGTCAGTGATTCATGCTCACCAGCTGCTCCTTGGAAATCCTATACAAGTTCATTATGAGTCAGAATCAACTTGACAGCACTTAACAGCAACAACAACAACAACAACAACAACTAGCTTATGTGGTATTTTAATCCTCCCACTTATGAACTTGCAACATCATGGCATTTGAGCCAATATTACCTTTGTTTTGTTGTTGTTATACGCCATTGGATTGGTTTTAACTCATAGCAACTCATAGTAAAGAATTTCTGAGAGTGGCTGGTAGGTTAGAACTGCCAATCTTTCAGTTACCAGTTCAGTGTTTATCCTACAGCACCATACCAGGTCTCAGTATTACCTCATTACTGCAAAATCCTAATTTGATTTCATATGTTGATGCTGGTGACAATTGTTGGCTCTATTATTCACAATTAAAAGAGAGAATAATTAATATTGTTTCTTGGATTTCCAAGTAATTGGCAGAGTTAAAACTTAAAACTTTTCAGCATTTTGGCAAATGAATTTGAGACAAGGGACAATTATTGAAAATTGGCAGTGTTTATAGCATATATTACATACTAACATTTATTGAAACACTTGAATAATATTACCAAAATACATGTCAGATGAAAATTTGTGCTTGTATAGACTTTATTTTCAAAGAAGAATTCAATTAAACTTTTATATAATAATATACATACTATTTTATAAATTTATTTTGTTGTTTTTATACAAATACCAGGAACATTTTATATGAAATATGCTAAATAACTGACCGGGTGTCTTTAGAATTGGAAAAACAGCATTAATATTTTAGATCTGTGTTTTTATAGTTCTTCCCTTCCTTTTTATATATACTTCCCTACCTCTACCATTATCTTCACTAAAGGAACATTTTTTTTTTTTTTTTTTCTTAGTAGTCTTCATTTGGACTTACATATTTTGGTAAGCATTATAGATAAATAAAACTGAATGTGTTTTTTTCTGGTTCCTAGTGTCAATTAATATTTGGATTAAATTAATTTAGTTTAACCTATTTTGGATATTATAAATAATAAACTCCTTTGTTGCATAAAATTGGGATATATTGAACAGGAAAAG
>NW_006408539.1:20483644-20484967 GCF_000296735.1 Chrysochloris asiatica
TATCTGAATTGTGTTTGTTTCAATGTTTACCCTACACTACCACATCAGGAGTTCCTTTATGTATATTAAATCACAAAACTATTTTGGATTTTATTATTAGCTTCATCTACCCAAGGACAAAACTATGGCACAATGGTTCTCAGACTAGAAATAGGAAAATTGGTCTTACATTTTGGCTTCCAGACTCTAGCATGCACCTGGAAAATTCTGCTTCTATTGTGATATAATGACACATTGTGGCACACCAGCTAAGTGCTCACTTGTGGACTGAAAGTTTGGCCAACTCTCATCCTTCAAGTTAGAATATAAGAAACTCAATGGTGCAATTCTGTGTCACATGGAATCACCGTGATGAGAATTACATCTATAGCATTTAACAAGACAACAGCAACAGTACTGAAGATAAAGAGACAATTTTATAACTTTGTATTCCTGCATTACAATTCATTTAATCAAAATCTCTATTCCCCACATATAAGGGATCTGCCTATGAGAATTGTCTAAAGATCAACTGCATATATTAACTGGGGCATCCTTAGCATTTCCCTAAGAAATATGAGCAAATATGCATTAAAGTAAACCATTTTAGTATCTATACTCTATTAGAGTTAAGGGATCTTCTTACTATGCTAAATAATTCAGCACATGTTCATTGCTTTTCATTTCATGTCTGTGAGAAACTTAGAAGTCTAAATTTAAATCCCTATTTAAATATGAATAGTTAACATAGCTATTGTACATAGAGGATACCTCTTTTAGAGAGTTTTCAATGTCAGGCCAGTTTCACATCCTTTCAGTTGTGTGTGCAATAGTACTACTTAGTAAAATATAAACGGTATTTTAAAGTACCTGTGCAGTAATGATACATTTATTATATTAAAAGAGATCAACGTGTGGTGGTAGAAGTTTCTGGATTCATTTACTTAACAGTTATTCCTCACAGCCATGGTGTCCATAGTCATGACCCAGGATGTGGGCCACTTAAGTTATCCATTGCATGCCCCTGTCTCCTTTTAACTTGTGCTTTATGGAAAAATCAACCTATGAGGAAGCTGTTTAGAAATACTGTTTGCTGGCACTTCTGAACATCACTGATACATGATTATTTTCTTCTTGTTGTTGTTAGGTGCCATCGGGCCAGTACTGACCCATAGCGACCTTATGCACAGCACACTGCCTGATCCTGGGGCAACCTCACTACTGTTTCCACACTCTAATCTATTGATGCTGCCACTTGGCCAATCCAGCTCATTGGGGCGGGGGTGGGGGGTCTTCCTCTTTTCCTCTGACCCTTCCCCTTACCAAACATGATATCCTTCTCCA
>NW_006408539.1:20487327-20496336 GCF_000296735.1 Chrysochloris asiatica
TTCTGCATCATTCAATAATTTGCCCAGTGAATCTTTCAATAGCGAAAGAGTGAATTCATTTTTATTTTTAAAATTTAATTTTAAAAATGGTTATTTTCTATAAAAAGTACTTGTGTTGTTGACAAGTACAAAGAAGTAGTTGATTACTAGTCATAATATCTATTTTAAAAGGAAAAAATATTTTGGGTGAGATTTCAGGACAATTTTTAGTTATATATTGAAATAAAGTAAACATGGAGTACATAAGTCAAGTTATTTTTTACATGTTGAACACAAATAGGCATGATATTACTCGGCAATACTTTTAACAGTCAAATCCCTTGTGCATGGTTATTGATTTTTTAATTTTATGAAGTTTATTTATATCCTATAAATGAAAAGTCATAAAACATAGCAATATATCTTCAGTGTTATAATACCGTGTCTGACCATGAGAATCCAGTTGACGGGAAGATAAAGCCTTTGCTGTCAAAAGACAAAATCAGCACTTTTCATTGTTGAAAAAAAAAAAAAAAAGTCACTGTAAGAAAATGGGTCTTGGTTGTGGCATTCCAGAGAGAGTTGTTGAGACCACAGATAGATTCTTCAGCATCCCCAGTGTGCTTGGGCTGTGGTCAACTGGAGACTACTTGCTTGGCATAATGAATGACAGGAAGAATCTGCACTTCAGAGAATTAAATGTAGAGAAAGAACCTAAATGAATGGCCTCCTGTGGTACAGGTGGGGTCCAGCACTGGCCAACAAAAGTACAATGCAGGCCACACATGTAAGACACAGATGTAATATTTGATTTCCAGTATCTGGTTTTTTTTTTAAAGTAAAAGTTACTGGTCAAATTAAATTTATACTGCACTGTATTTAAACCAATACATCCAAATATAATATCATTTCAACATGTAATATAAAATAATTAATGGACTATCATATCTTCAGTTTTTTATACTCATTATTTGAAATCTTGTGTACATTTTGCACATTTATCAAATCTCAATTCAGACTGATTTCATTCCAAGTTCTCAGTAGCTACACTTGTCTAGTAACTACTGAATTGGACACTGCGATGTTCAATTTTCCCTCAGTGATGGAGCCATTGAATTCAGCTGGCTAGGACCAAGATGGATCTTCATCATCAAGGATTGGAGCATGTGGGTGTAGGACCATTAGTAGCTTGAATTTTCGGCAACAGAAAATAGATCAACCTCGTCAGCTTTTTGTGAAAATAGAGTTTAGAGAAGTTGAGCACCCAAGCGATGACACAATTATAACACCAAGAATAACACAATAGTTGTCTTTGTAAATTTTACATGACTTCCAAACTTGAGAAACTGACACTTTTGTTCATTCATCCCACAAATATTTTCTTTGTGAACGTTATCTTACAAAAAAAATGTGGTAGGTGTAGAATGACTTTGTTGTTTTTGTTGTTGTGTGCCGTGGAGTCGGTTCCGACTCATAGCGACCCTGTACAGGGTTTCCGAGGCTGTAAATCTTTACGGGAGTAGAAAGCCTCATCTTTCTCCCGCGGAACAACTGGTAGTTTTGAACTGCTGACCTTGCGTTTCGCAGCCTGATTCGTAACCACTACACTACGGTTAGGAACCAGAATCCAGGTTTGACAGCACACAACATAAGAAAAACAAACAAATAAAAAATAGAATTGAAAGTAATGGCAAGTGCAATGGTAACGTTTCTAAATGCACAGAAAATGATGGTATTTTCAGAACGGACTCAATGACACTACCGAACAACAACGTGTTTATAAAGAACAGTCTTAGAAATCTTTTAACGAGGAGGCATTTACACATCTACTTGAAAAATAAGAATATACCAACCAAATAAATGGTAAGAGAGTAATCATCCCATGAAAGTATGTTCAAAGAAACATGTAAAAAGAAACAACAGTACATACAAAAAAAAGGCCATCAGGATTGGATCATGTGAAAGGAGGAAGAGTTTGGGCAATGAGCAGCTAAGAAAAGTAATTCAGGTCATTGCTGCATCTATCATTGCCTTGTTGAAAGAGTGTTAGTTGTTCAAGGACTTTCTGTTTTATTTTCTCATTTATAAAGTTGTTGTTGTTGTTAAGTGCCGTCGAGTTGGTTCTGACCCATAGCAACCCTGTGTAGGGTTTCCAAGGATCGATTAATGAGCTTGAACCACCGACCTTGTAGTGCAAACGGCTTTGCAGTCTGGTGAATTAACCCACAGCACCACACCAGAACTCCCATTTATAAAGTAGGAACGTTGAATGTTCATCTCATCGGGTATTTGTGTGGCACTGTGGCTTAATGTGCCGGACTAAAAAGTTGGTTTGAACCACAAGGTCGGCAGTTCAAGCTCACCAGTCTCTCCTCCGAAACCTTATACAGGGCCCCTATTGGTCAGAACTTAACAACAATAACAGATGTGATATTAAAAGTCAATCCCTTACTACATTCCTGACATAAATAAATTCTGGCCACTGTTAGTGGAGTCAGCTCTGGTATAGTGCTATAAGATAAACACTGGACCACAAGGTTGTTTTGAACTGCAGGTTGGTGGTTCAGACTCACCAACAGCTCCTTGGAATCCCTATACAGGGATGCTATGAATTGATGACACTTAACAACAACAACACTATTAATCAGAGTGCTGGTATGGCATCATAGGATAAGCAGTGAACTACTAACCTCAACGGTGACAGTTCAAACTAGCAACCACTCTTTGTAATCACTATACAGGGTTTCCATGAGTCAGAACCAATTTAAAGGCACTTAACAAAAACAACAACTATGAAGGGTACTATTTTAAGGAATTTGTTTTTATTTATTTGTTTTATTTGTCATGCAAGCAGAAACAACAAATAAGTTTTAGTAATGTGACATGATGCAATGAGCACAATGACTTTGGTAGCAGGTTTGAGAAAGACAAATATAAAAAAAGAAGGCATTAGAGACCAGTTGAGAATGAGTGCTATGTGAGAAAAAATATTGGTTTTTAATAGAATGATAATGGTACAAGAGGAAATGAGTAAATCAATTTAACACCTGTTTAAGACGTAGAATCAACAGAAGTTGCTGATGGATTGGAAATGGATGGATATGAAATAGGAACAAAATTTGTTTCAAACTCACCATCATCCCAATTATCTTCTGGCATTTCCTGTTGTCTTAGGAGCAGGAGGTTTTGTCATCAACTTTCTGGCTGAGGATTTGCCAATGAGAAGGTTTAAAAGGCAGAACAGCAAAGCCAGTTTGGAGCCCATAAAGGAGGAAATCATTGTCTTTTCCAGTGGCCTCTAGCATCAACACAAGCTCTGGCAGACATGAAGCTCTCCAGCTCTTCTGGCGTCCCCTAATAATTTGTCTGACTGATGAGATTGTCATCCGAAGTTTACTGGCTTTCCTGAAAGTTACTTACTTTCTAAAAGATGTTCAAAAAGTTACTGATGTTCTAGAAGAACAAAAAAATCTCTGTTTGAAGACATACAGCCAGAATGTTCCTTGGAACCCCGGATGGCCAGACATCGTCTCTCATACTTCAGACATATTATCAAGGAGGGGCCAGCCCCTGGAGAGTGACATCATGACTGGTAAAGTGGAGAGTCAGGGAAAAAGAGGAAGACTTCCAAAGAGATGAATTGGCAGAGTGGCAGCAGCAATGGGCTCGAACATAGGAACGATTGTGAGGTTGGCACAGGACCAGGTATTTTCAGTTTGTTATAATGATTTACTTTTTCTTCTCTAACCACCCTTTTAAATCTTCTGTTTAGCTCGTTACCTCATCCTTTTGTCCATCTGCTTTACCTACTCTACATGTAAGAGTGAATTTTCTAGCATACATATTGGCCTTTTTTTTTTTTTTTTCTTTTTTTTTTTTTTTTTTTAATGACTTCTTGCGTTTTCATGTATGATGACCTTGATGTCATCTTAAAACTCATTTGCCTACAAGGAAGATTAATTAATTTGACTATTATTTAAATTTATACATCAAGCACTAATGAAAAAGATGTAGGATTTTTTTTTTTCTTTTCACCAATTTCTGTAGTATCTCCAATATATATTTATGGACTCATGGTTTGACACTGTAGGATAATCATGGGACCACTAACCTTAAATTCAGCAGTTCAAACTCACTAGCTGCTCCTTGGAAACCCTATACAGGATCGTTATGAGTTGGAATCTGTTCAAAAACACTTAACAACAACAATATGTTGTATATGTATATATATATCCATGTTTCTTGTTGTTAAGTGCTGTTGAGTAGGTTCCAACTCATAGCGACCCTGTATGTGGTTTCAAAGAAGTGGCTGGTAAACTCGAACCACCGACTTTGTGGTTCATACTGACTTTGCAGTCCTGCACATTAACCCACAGCATCACACCAGAACTCCTGAAAGCGAGAGAGGGAAAGGGAATGAGAGAGAAAGTGAGAGAGAGAGAGAGAAATAAAGAGACAGAGAGGTTTATTTTAAGGTTAATCTTAACCACACACACTTGTAGAAGTGGGCAAGTTACAATTCCAAGGGTAAGATGTAAAACTAAAGACATCTGACTCAGCTAGCTATCCAGCTGATGAATCCCAGATGAGAAGGGCAGACAGCAGGCTTCTGTCTACAGAGGTGAATTAACCCAACATCAGCAGGTAAGATGGCAGGAAGGCTTCTGAAGACTCCGAAGGTTGGTGGGCAATAGGGCAGCTTTCTGGCTCGAGGTCAGATTATAAACCAGATGCAGAACCCCGACTCAGTAAAAAGAAAGCAAGTTTTACCTGAGTGTCCAATAATATTGGTAGCATTAAACACCCTCAGGAAACTTCCTTTCAGTTGATTGGCTGCTCATAACTTATCTCACCATGGAAATGATGACATTATATTAGAACACAAGGGATTACTACATATCAACTACCAAACCAGAGACTCCTAGCCCAGTCAACTTGACGCAAGACCGTAACTCTCACATACAGCATGATATTTCAGGAATAATCTTTTTTGATGGTGAATGTGACACCATTGCTCTTCAATTTGTCATTATTGGCATAGTAGACCATATGTTTGTCCAGTTCAAAATGTCCAATATCTGTCCATGTCAGCCCACTAATGATGAAGAATTCAACCTTTATGTGTTCCATTTCATTTTTGAGAACTTTTAATTTTCCTTAATGCCTGCTTTGGGCATTTCATGTTCTTATTTTGTATGAATATTTATAGTTATTTCTTCTCATTGGGTCAAGTCACATCAGCATATAAAGATCCTGAAACCTTTTCACCATCCATTTCATTAAGGTTAATTCGGCTTTGACTTGGCAGTCCTTCTCCAGTCATATTGTGAGTGTATTCTAAACTGAGGGGCTCATCTTCAGGCACTAAGCCAATGTTCCACCCCTGTTCACAAGGCTTTTTGTGCCCATCAGTTTTAAGAAGTAGATCACAAGGTCCTGCTTCCTATTCTGTCTTAGTTGGGAAGCTCTACTGAGACCTGTCCATCATGGTTGACCGGACTGGGAGTTGAAATGTCAGTGGCATGCCTTACAACATCTCAGGAACTGTGTAAGCCACCACAGTACAATAAACGGATAGACAGATGGTGGAAGCTTCTTCTAGACATTTGTAAGCTTCAGCAACAATGCATATGTATGCTTTCTATAAATTAAATTTTGTCTCTTTGACCCCATCATTTGTTGTTGTTGTTTTGCTTTGGTGGTGGTGGTTATGTGTCGTGGAGTCGGTTCCGACTCATAGTGACCCTGTACAGGGTTTCAGAGGCTGTAAATCTTTCTGGGAGCAGAAAGCCTTATCTTTCTCCCACGGAACAGCTGGTAGTTTCCAACTGCTGACCTTAAGGTTCGTAGCCGGATTCATAACCACTACACTACCACAGCTCCTTTTGTTTTGTTTTATCTTGATAAAAATCAAATTTCAATATGTGCATCATCCAGCAAGGTAAACTATATTCAGCGGTTACAGTATTAGATAGAATATTGGTTCAGGAAATAATGCAACTGGTATTTAGTAGAGAACAAGCAACAGCAGCAAGATCTTGACAGTTTTTCTTGTGACAGCCTGTGGACAACTCAGAGAATTACGGCTTCTATACTGGTTCCGGTAGCATAGTGGTTACTAATCGGGCTGCGAACCGCAAGGTCAGCGGTTCAAAACTACCAGCCGTGCCGTGGGAGAAAGATGAGGCTTTCTACTCCCGTAAGGATTTACAGCCTCGGAAACCCTGTACAGGGTCGCTATGGCTCGGAACCTACTCAACGGAACTTAACAACAACAACAACAACATACTGGCATTTTGGAGACGTATAGCGCTCGGTGGAAGCGCCTGAACAAATGTTTCCGGTGTTTACCATGAGCTGTGATTCTAATCATCTGCCGAAGAAGACAACTGCTGAATTTTAAGTTCTCAAAATATATTTGTGTATGGCTTGGATTAAGAAGTTGAAGAAATGCTATCAGATGCAACAAAAACAAGAGAAAGCATAGACTATATACTGTTAGGTTTTCTTTGTTTTGTGATTGTTATTAAGTGCTACCCAGTCATAACGACTCTGATAGGGTTTCTGAGGAGCAGCTTGATGGGATTGAACCATTCACCTTGTGGCTACCAAGTGCTCAGTCTGTTGTTAAATGCCATCGTGTCAGGTATGACGCACAGCGACCCTGCATAGTGTTTCCTAGGAGCAGCTGGTGGATTTGAACCGCCAAACAAACAGCTGTGGTAGCATAGTGGTTACGACTCGGGCTGCGAACCGCAAGGTCAACAGTTCGAAACTACCAGCTGTTCCGCGGGAGAAAGTGAAGCTTTCTGCTCCCTTAAAGATTTACAGCCTCGGAAACCCTGTACAGGGCCGTTATGAGTCAGAACTGACTCCATGGCACATAACAACAACACAACAACCTTGCAAAGAGCAGCCCGGTGCTTATCCTATTAACTGCCAAAATGAGCTGTGGTGGCGGAATGGCCAAGGTTCAGCTGCTGATCTATAGATTCGGGGTTCAATGCATTCAGAGGCTCTGAGGGAGAACAGACCCCGCAATCTGCTCCCACAAAGATTAAAAATCCAAACTCAGCAACTGGGCTCCAACTCACAGCAACCCTATAGAAGAGAGGAATTCCAGTGCCCCATAGGATTTCCAAGGCTATCAATCTTTACACAACAATGTCTCCCCCAGAGTGTGTGGTGTGTTTGAAACCCTATTGGGCAGCCCTTCTGTCTCCTCTAGGGTCACTGTAAGTCAGAATCTACTGAACAGCACACAACAGAAACAATTTAGCGCTAAATTCTCTTTTGACACTGGTCCAATGCAAATCTTTAGTTCGTTTTTAAGGAGGCGTGTGAGATCTTTCACTTGCTTGGCACTTTTTCTGAAGTTTGACATAAGACTTTATAAAAATAATGGTATAAATTTATTCACTATAAATGCGTGAATGCTTTCAGACTATAGCAGCTCGTTTAATTCTTATTAACTTGAAAGAGGAGGAGTCTATGACCCAAAAAGAGCAATGGCCTCTTGAAACCTAGCGTTACTCCTTCCTCTCTTTGGATAAGTGCCTTTTGTAAGGATAATTTATACCTTAGCTAAGACCCTAATTTATGATTTCATTGATCACCTATTAAGCACTCTGCTCAGTATTATGGCCCATGATTATTGCAGAGATAACTTTTTGGCATGATACATGAGGATCAATTCTAGGTGAGTAAAGCATTGGATAAAAAATGAAAGCTAAAGAGAGATAAAAAGATAAGTAAACACTTAATCTTCATATATCTTGTGAAGTGTCACTAGGGGAGTCTGCAAAAGGGGTAACTTTCATCTCATTCTTTTTTCTAAATGGACTTCTCTACGTATTTTCAAGTTTCTTAAAAGGTGTATGTGGATCGAGACAGTGCTTAATAGTATTTAAAAATATGCTCTCAGGGTGTTAATAATTTTGAGATCAACTAGACTGATTTGAACTGGACTATGTTTCACAATAAAATGGCCCATAAGGATACTGTAGTTACATTCTGACAAGTTCATGTTTTACAATAGTTTCCATAATTCTTTAGTAAGGCAATAAACCTACTTCACTGTTAAATTATATGAAGAAGAAAACATGATATACAGGCTTTTGCTTTAAAGAAATGACAGGGATGGCCACTGTTTAAATAAGATCTGTATCTTATGAGGAGCACTGTATATGATAATCACTCTCCCGAAAGTGGCCATTCAAAGGAATAGCTGCACTGGGAGAAATACTGGATGAAATGTAGAGTTAGGTGCAGAGAATCTAGGTTGTTTCAAAGTCATATACTCTTCTTTGAACAGAACTAACTTAAGGCAGAACACACTGATAAAACAGAAAGTAAAGATGAACGTTAAGGGGCAAAAAATGCATGGTAATCAGAGGTAAAAATATAATTATTGATGGATTGATTGAAGACTCAACCAAACCACTAGAATACACATAGATAGGAACTTAGACAATGTTTACCAGGGTATAAAGGACATAATTGTTTACTGGTTGTAATCACCATAATAAAGCCTTAACAATTGAATAATTCATCATTTACCTGATGTTTTCATAATACAATTACTACTTGATCTTCAAAAAGAAGTCCAAGTATACAGAATAGGTTATTAACGAATTGAAGGATGTTTCATGAAGTTCTAAAGAAACTGAAACAAGCATAGAGTGATTGGTTGGTGGTTGTGTGCCATAGCCAGTTCCAACTCACTGTGACCATTCAGAGGACTTCTGAGGCTATAAATCTTTAAGGGAGCAGAACATATCATCTTACTTCTGGGAGGAGGCTAGAGGATTTGAACTGCTGACCTTACAGGTAGCAGTCCAACATGTAACCCACTACCAATGGCTACCTACTTCCTTTTCCTCAGTTGTATAATGTTTTTCTCAGACAGATAACTATATAATCAATAATCAGTTTTACATAGGAATGAACTGAAATGTAGAACTTAAATCAAATGCTCATAAGTGGTAGAAACAATACTAGAATGAGACCTTCAGAACAAAATCCTGGAAA
>NW_006408539.1:20496919-20501453 GCF_000296735.1 Chrysochloris asiatica
TTCCATGAGTGTTGATAATGGATCCAAACAAAGTGAAGTCTTTGACAACTGTAATCTTTTATGCATTTATCATGATGCTATTTACTGTTCCAGTGGCGAGGATTCTTGTTTTCTTTACTTGGAGGGGCAAGCTATACTGCAGGCTGTGATTTTTGATCTTCATCAGTATTTCAAGTCCACTTCAATTTCAGGAAACAAGATTATGTTACTTGCATATCACAAGTTGTTACTAAGTCTTTCTCCAAGGTTGCCATGTTTTTCATCATAAATTCAGATTCTTAGATTATTTGCTCAGGATACAGATGAAAAAGTATGTTGAAAGAATACAACTCTAACACATATCTTTCCTGATTTTATACCATTCAGTATCCCCTTGTTCTGTTTGAAAAACTGCCTTTTGGTCTATGTACAGATTCTTCATGTGGACAATTAAGTGTTTCAGAATGCCCTTTCTCTTCAATGGTTTCCATACCTTGTCTTGATCCACACAGTTTAAAGCCTTTGCATTGTCAATAAAGTACAGGTAAACATCTTTCTGGTATTCTCTGCTTTCAGCCAATGTCCATCTGACGCCAACAATGTTATCCCTCATTCCACAAATGTTATCGGAATCAGGCTGGAACCTCTGGCATTTTCCTGTCACTGTATTATGGCAATGTGGGTTAATGTGCTGGACTGCAAGGTCGGTTTGAACTGCAAGATCAGTGGTTCAAGTTCACCAGCCACTCCTCAGAAACCCTTTACAGGCTTATGGGTCGAAATTGACTCGACACCACTTAAAACAACAACAGTAAAATTTTACTTGCATGCAGTATTGATGATATTCTTCAAAGTTTTCTTTATTCCTTTGGGTCACCTCTCTTTAGAAAGGGCACAAATATGAATCTCTTCCAATCAGATAACCAGGTAGTTATCTCTGAATTTCTTGACATGGATATGTAAATGCCTCCAGTATTTCATCAGTTTGTTGAGTGATTTTAGTTTGTATTCCATAAATTGCTAGAGCCTTGCTCTTTGCCAGTACCTCCAGCACACCTTGAACTTCTTCCTTTAATACCGTTGGCTTTTGATCATGCTAGCTCTTGAAATAGTTGAACACCGACCATTTATTTTTGGTACAGTAACTCTGCATTTCTTCCATCTTCTTTTGATGCTTTCTGCATCATTTGATAGTTTACCAATAGAATTCTTCAATACTGCAAGTCGAGGCTTGAATTGTGTCTGCAGTTCTTTCAGCTTGTGAAACGTTAGTGTGTTCTTCCATTTTCTTTCCTAACTTCAAGTCTTTGCACTTATCATTTTAACACTTGACTTTTTCTCTGCAAGCTGCTGTTTGAAATTAAAAAAAAAAAAAAAAAAAGCTGTTTAGCTCTTTTGCCTCCTCATTTCTTCATTGGCTTTAGCATATCTATCATGTAGATCAAGTTTCAAAGTCTCTTCTGGCTTCCATTTTGAATTTTTTCTTCTTTCTTGTCTTCTTAATGTCCTTTTCTTTTCTTCATGTATGATGTTCTTGTTGTCATCCCATGACACTTTTGATGTTCAGTCATTAATGTCTAATACATCAAATCTGTTCTTGATATTATCTCTAAATTCAGTTGGAATTTGTCCAAAGTCATATATTGACTCTGTGGACTACTTTTAAATTTCTTCAGCTTCAGCCGGAACTCACCTATGTGTGATTAATGATCTGTTCCACAGCTTTCCCCAAGCCTTGGCTTGGATAATGATATGGAGCTTTTCCATTTTCTCTTAGTCTATTTGATTTCTGTGTATTCCATCTATGTAGGACCATATATATATATATATAGTCAGTCATCTTTTATACTGTTCAAAAGAGGTATTTTCCAGTAAGAAGTCATTGTGTTGCCTAATTCTTTCACACAATATTCAACATCATTTCTAGGTCATGTTTTCTAGTTATCTTTCCTCTTTGTTTCCAACCTTTTAATTCCAATTGCCAATAATTACCAATACATCTTGATTGCATATTTGATTAACTTCAGATTGAAATTGAAGAATTTGTTAGAATTTTTCTATTTCATCATCACTGGCTTCAGTGCTTGGTGTGTAAATTTGAATAATAGTGGTATTAACTGGTATTCCTTGTAGGCATATGAATGTTATACTATCATAGAGAGCATTATACATTAAGATAAATCTTGAAATGTTCTTTTCAATGATCAATGCTATGCCATTCCTTTTAAATTTGTCATTTCTTACATAGTAAATCATATGATTGTCAGATTAAAATGGGCAATATCAGTCCATTTCAGCCTAGGATATAAATCTTTGTGTGTTCCATTTCATTTTTACAACTTCCAATTTTCCTAGATTCATACTTTATACATGTTCTGATTATTAATGGGTATTTACAGCTCTTTCTACTCATTTGGGTTGTGCTCCATTAGCAAATGAAGGGCCCAAAAGCTTAATTCAATTGATGTCATCAAAGTCAACTTTACTTTGAGTGCCTTCCAACCTGAGGGGTTCACCGTTCTGCCCAATATCTGATGATATTCTGGTGCTAATCATGATGTTTCAGTCTTCAATATTCTGTGGCCATCTGATGGTGTTTCTCTGCTATTCATAAGGTTTTCAGTGGCTACTTGTCATTGGTAGTCCACCTCTCTTTCTTCCTAGTCAGTCTTAGTCTGGAAACGCAGCTGAAATGTGTCAACCAGTTGTGACCCCACTGCTATTTACAATACCAGAGGCATAATTCCATAATCACAATAACATGCAATCCACCACAGTACAACAATATGACAGATAAGTGGTGATTCAACTCATAGCAACCCTGCATAGGTTTTCCAAGGCTATAAAACATTATGGGAGTAGAAAACCTAAACTGTCTCTGATGGAGTGTCTGATGGATTTAACCTGTTGACCTCATAGTTAGCAGCCCAAGTTGGTAGGAACCCACAATTTATCCCTGATTTATAATGTCCTGATTAGTGATTTGTTGTTGTTGTTGAGTGCCATCAAGTCTTTTCCGACTCATAATGACCCTGTATAGGGTTTCCAAGGAGTGGCTGGTATGCTTGAACCACCGACCTGGTGATTCAAACTGACTTTGCAGTCCAGCGCATTAACCCAACATTGGCACATATGATATCGAGTCCCAATTACATGTCTTCCTTGTATATGTATGGGTATCAACCTGTCACTGACAGCATTGTAATTCAACATCTTGAAGTGCTTTTTTGACAACAAATGTGACACTATTCCTCTTCAGTCTGTCATTACTGGCAGAGTAGACAAATATGTTATCCAATTCAAAATGACCAATACCAGCACAGGACTGTGTTCATGTGATTTTTTTTTTTTTTTTTTTAGGAATTAGTTTTCTAAATTCATATTTTGTGCATTCCATGTTCTAAGTATTCATCAATGTTTTCTATTTTGGGTAGTACCACTTAAGCAAATGAAGGTCCTGAAAGCTTTACTCTATCCACATCATTAAGATCAACTTTAATTGCAGAGGCAGCTCCTCCCCAATTGTGTTTTGAGTGTCTTCCAACTTTAGGGACTCATCTTACAGCAGTATGTCACTGGCTGGTATTCAATGGTCAGTAGTTTCAGAAGGTCCTCCTCCTGGTCTGTCTGCCTTGTGTAAACCTGCTGGTGTGTGAAATATGCATGACATAGCTGCAGCATCACAAACATATGGAAATCATCCCAGGATGGCAAACCAAGAAAGGAGTGGCAGATCTACATTAAAAGTAAAAGGGTGGGGAAAGATAAACCCTGCTACTATTGATAAAAGGAACCCTCTTGTGCCCTTGTTAAATGTTTGTTAGCAGAAGGTCAGTGATTTGATCCCATTAACCACTCTGTGGAAGAGAAGTCTGTTTCTCTGAAGATTACAGCCATTAAAACATTATGAGACAGGATTTGGGGGGCAGGGGGTAGGGAAGCTGGAGTCGGTATATTAATTCCAGACAAAGAACATTACAGAGAAAGGTGAATTTCAGGAATAAAAAAGGTATTTCATACTAACAAAGGGATCAATTCTGCAAGAAGGCTTAACAATCCATGTTGCATATGCATCTAATAAAAGAGTGTCAAAATACATGTCTGCCAAGGAGTAATTCTGGGCAGCCAACAATCACATGAAGAAAAGCTCACGATCACTAGCCATTAAAGAGATACAAATCAAAACAACGAGATGACAATCTCACACCAGCTGTAACAGCAAAGATAAAAAAAGTAGAGGACAATAAATGCTGGTGAGGATGTGGAGAGACTGCGATGCTCCTGCATTCCTGGTGGGATTGCAAAATGGTCCAACCACTCTGGAAAGCAATATGGCATTTCCTCACAAGGTTGGAAATAGAAATACCTTATGACCCAGCAATTCCTCTACTTCGTATTTACCCACAAGAAATATGAGCCATAACGCAAGTAGATATATGCACACCAATGTTACAATAACAAAAAGATGGAGACAGCCTAAGTGCCCATCAAATGAAGAATGGATAAACAAACTGTTGTACATACACACAATGGAATATTATGCTACCTTGAAGAA
>NW_006408539.1:20503353-20508990 GCF_000296735.1 Chrysochloris asiatica
GGTATATACCCTTTGGTTGTTTGATGATGCATGTAGGGGATTGTAACCATGGCAATGAAATGATATACAATAGGATGAATGTAAAGCTAATGTTCTCCCATGTAAACTATCACACAATCCACAATAAAACATTGAAAAAAAAACAGTGTTCCATAGTACTCTTCATATCGCTCTTTTGAAGCACAAAATGCCTCAAATCACAAGGTCTTCTAAAATTTGTGTTTTCATCTTGTCATGATGTTCTTCATTTTTGAGGGACACTTTGGAAACATATTGCTATATAAGAAGTTAAAGAAGATTTAACTTTTGGAAACATTGAAAATACTAACTTCACACTGAATTGCCCCAAAGAATATTTATGTACTACTTGAGTATTCCAAACCAATATTCCTTGACTATTTTATTATTAATGCAAAGCAGTGTAGGTATGTTATTTAAAAATTTATTATTATTCTGATCTTCTCTCATCTGGGGCAATGTCTTAAAGCAAAGGCTAATTGTAAAAGCCACATCTCAGAGCATTTCTACTTGAATTAAGGAACTGTCTGTGAGAAGAGATGCATCTTCAATTGCTTTGTAAAGGTGATGATGTTTTTGAGATCCCTCTGCCTCTCAGTGGGACTGTTACCTTGCTTGACATATTTAATACTTTTAGGCATTCTCCCTTTCAGAAAAGCAATTAGAGGTCATAATGGAATATTCTGATTTACTTAATGTTATATACAGTATGGAAATGAATGGAAGTGATTAGATAAGGGAAAATTTGGAGCTTAAATCTGCCTCAGGGGGTAGTGTTCATGCCGTAGAAGGTAGCATTTGGCTTTTAGAATTGTGTGGCATGTGGCACAACGAGAACCATCTTAGAATGAATTACTTTGCCCATAATGCTTTTTGAGTTCAAATCCCAAGGTTCCACAAGCTTTATGCAATCAATTTAATTAGAAAAGAGAAGATATTATAAAATAGCAAATGATTTGCAAGAGCAGAAAGCCTTGTGACGTCTGGAATTTTAATGAAATGCGATGTTTCACTCACAGAACACTAAGCCATGACTCACTGGACTCTAGCTATCTCTATTTATTCTGATAAATTGATCAATTCATTTTTATTGACATTGCAAACCAATAAAAGAAATAAAACTGGAAGCCATAAGAAATGTAGGTCTTGAATGCAGTATTACATTCTGTGTGTATTGTTGCAAATTCTCTACTAATATTGAATTTCATTCTCTTCCTTGGAGCTGATAACATTTGCTTGGCATAAATCAGAAAGCCCATAGTCTTCCATCTAAGAACAAGTTGTTAGAATGCTCCCCCTGCTGGGGCACACCACAGGAATAACATGTCTACTCTGACTTTGCAATGTCAGGGTCAGGCTGTATTTCAGCAATGGGAACACATAACTTTTAATGCCTGGTGAGAATCGTGTTAGTGATTTAATGCTAATAATAGTTCTCATGTTTAAAGAATTTCTCAAAAATATTACAGAAGACTTTCAGATTTCTTACTTCTCACCATAGAGAGCAGAAGAGTGTAGGGAACAGGCACTTAAGCCCATATGACCTTTTGAAGTGTGTTTAGGAATGGAACACTTTATTTATTTTCTTTCTTTCATGATTTCACTCTTTGAAGATGTTTTATTCAGGCATGTGCTGGCTTTTCGATTTTGAATTGAATAGATGACTTTTTTTTGAATAAAAAATTTCATGTAAAAAGCGCCAGTTAAATGTACGTATATCCTTCTAAGTTAATTACCTTGAAAGTCAATATCACATTTCAATATGTATGTTGGAAAGTGTACAATAAAGTCAAGTATAATTCTGATGTACAAAAAAACATAATTACTTTAACTCATCCTTTTTTTTTTAAAGCCTAACTCACTGGCTTTCAGATAACTCAATCCATTCTATGTAAATATTGCTGTTGTTGTTAGGTGTCCTTGAGTTGGTTCTGAGTCACAGTGACCTTATGCATCACACAATGAGATTCTGCCCAATCCTGTACCATTCTCACAATTGCTGTCATGCTTGAGCCCATTGCTGCTGCCACTGTGCCAATGCATCTTGTTAGGGGTCTTCCTCCTTTTTGCTGACCCTCCACTTAACCTGCATGATGTCCTTCTCCAGGGACTATTTCCCCCTGATAATATGTTTACAGTATGAGACAAAAAGTCTTGCCACGTTGCCTTCTAAGGAGTGTTATAGCTGTACTTCTTACAATACAGACTTGTTTGTTCTTTTGGAAGTCCATGGTGCTTGTAATATTCTCCTCCAACACCATAACTCAAATGTATCAAATATTCTACATTCTACCTTATTCACTGTCCAACTTTTACATGCGTATGAAACCATTGATTATACCGTAGTTTGGATCAGGTGTACCTTAGTCCTCAAACTGACATTTTCTCTCCCTTGAACACTTTCAAGAGGTATTGTTTAGAAAATTAACCTAATGCACTATATCGTTTGATTTCTTGACTGCTGCTTCCATGAGTGCTGATAGTGGTTCCAAACAAAATGAAGTATTTGACAATTTCAATAGTTTCTCTGTTTATCTTAATGTTATTTATTGGCCCAGTTAGAGCATTTTTGCTTTCCTTACATTCGGAACCGACTCGACGGCACTTAACAACAACAACAACAACATTGAGATGTAATATATACTGAAGGCTGTAGACTTTGATCTTCATCAGTAAGTATTTTTAAGTCCTCTTCTCTTTCAGTAAGCAAGGTTGTATCATATGCTTGCTAACTTCTGAGTCTTCCTCAAGTCCTTCTGCCACATACTTCTTCATATAATCCAACTTCTTGGATTATTTGCTCAGCATCTAGATTGAATAATTATGGTGAAAGGAAACAACCCTGCATAACAAACCATATAATTGTCCAATTCAAAATCCCTAAGATCAGTTCATTTCTGTTCACTAATACTAAAGATGTCAATCATTTTGTATTCCATTTTATTTCTGATGACTTCCAATTTTCCTAGGTTCATATTTCATACATTCCACATTCTGATTATTAAGGGACATTTGTAGCTGTTTACTCTCATTTTGATTTGTGTCCTACCAGCAAATGAAAGTCTTGGAAGCTCTGATCCATTCATATCATTATGGTCAACTCTGTTTTCAGGAAGTTGTCCTTCCCTAATTGTATTTTGAGTGACTTCCAACCTGAGCGGCTCATCTTCCAGCAATATTTATGGCAGCGTTCCACTCTTATTCATAAGATTTTCAGTGGCTAACCATTCAGAAATGGTTTGTCTTTCCTTCTTAGTTTGACTTAGTCTGGAAGCTATGCTGAAATTTGTTCACTGTGGGTGACCCTGTTGATATTTAAAATATTGATGGTATAGCTTCCAATATCACAGCGACACATAAGCTATCAGAGAGTGGACAATAATAGTAGAAGATTTTAACATACCATTTTCAATGAAGGACAGAACAACTAGAAAGAAACTAAGCAAAATCACAGAAGAATTGAACAACACAGCCAACCATATTGATCCCATAAACTTACAAGGAGTACTATACCCAACAACAGCACAATATGCATTCTTTTCCTGTGCACATGGGACATATCCCAGAATAGAGCATATATTAGACCACAATGCAACCTCAATATACCCAAAAACTGCTAAACATTACAAAGTATTTTGTCAGATCACAACACTATAAAATTAGAAATCAACAACAGGAAGATAAAAGGGGGAAATCAAATAAAATGTGCAAATTGAATAATACCCTGCTTAAAAACTACTGGATAATATAATAAAAAATGAAATAAAATAAATTATTGAATCAAACCAAAACATAGTAAAACATAAAGACATGGTAACAACAGTTCTCAGGTGTTAATTTATCTCAATCAATATAAACATACAAAAGGAGAAAAGAATAAAAACTGAACACCTTAATACAACATTGCCAACAGAAAAAGTTTAGCCAAGGAAGCTTACAGCTACCAGAAGAAAAGAAGTACTTGGGATTGATGGTTGGTTCCAACTCATAGTGACCCTGTATAGGATTTCAGAGGCTGTAAATCTTTATGGGAGCAGAGAGTCTCATCTCTCTGCCACGGAACGGCTGGTAGTTTCGAATTGTCGACCTTAAGGTTAGCAGCCTGATTTGTAACTAGTACACTACCAGAGCTAGAGTACCTTATAATAAAGATTAGAGTAGAAATAAATGAAACTAAAAACAGAAAAACTACACAAAGAACCAACACTACTAGAGGTTGTTTTTTGAAAAGACTCATAGAATTGGCTAACGATTGGCAAATCTAACGAAAGAAAAGGTGGAGAAGAGGCAAGTAACATAAATAAGAAACGAAATGGGTGACATCACAAAAGAAGCAATGGGGAAACAATGACAACAACAAAATACTATGAAGAACTCTACTCCACCAACTGTGCGAATGTACAAGAAATTATCTACATAAACTACCATGGACTTCTGTAGAAGATCTGAACAGACTTATTCTATAACAGAAGGAGCTCTGGTAGGATACTGACTACGAGTTGGGCTACTAACCTCATGGTCAGCAGTTCGAAACTACCAGCATTGACAATGGAGAAAGATGAGGCTTTCCACTCCTGTAAAGATTTACAGCCTTGGGAACCCAACACAGGGTCGCTATTAGTCAGAACAGACTCCATGGCACACACTACTACTCATGCTATAACAATCACCACTCATCGCTCAGTTTATCAAACTGTAGTGACTTGCATGTTGCTGTGATTCTGGAAGCTATGTCATAACTATTTTAATACCAGCAGGATCACCCACGATGGACAGGTTTTAGCTGAAATTCAAGACTAAGACAGCCTAGAAAGAAGGAGAGACAGACTACTTCTGAATATTTAGTAACCGAAACCTTATGAATAGCAGTGGAACACTGTAAGATAGCACTAGAATATTGAATATTGAAACACATTGAAGACCATCAGAATATTGTCAGATATAGTAAAGGACGATGAACCACTCAGGTTGGACGTCACTCAAAATATTACTAGGGAAGTGCTGCCTCCTCAAAGTAGAGTTGACCATGATGACACAAATGTAATAAAGCTTTCAGGACCTTTATTTGCTGATTAGGCACAACTCAAAATGAGAAAAAAACAGCAGTAAATATCCACTAATAATCAGAACATTGAACACAGGAAAACTGGAAGTTGTCAAAAATAAAAAGGAACACATAAACCTCGATATTCTAGGCATTAGTTAGCTGAAATTGACTGGTATTGGCCATTTTGAATCTGGCAGTCACATGACTTACTATGCCAGGAATGACAAATCACAATTCATCATAAAAAAATAACATGTCAAGATCTATCTGTAAATATAATGCAGTCTGTGATAGGATAATATCCATATGCCTACAAGGAATACTGTAATACAACTATTATTCAAATGTATGCACCGCCCACTAAAGCCAGTGATGATGAAATTGAAGAATTCTACCAAATGCTTCACTCTGAAATGAATCAAGGATGCTATCAAGATGTATTGATAATTATGGGTGATTGAAATGCAGAAGTTGGAAACAAAGAGGAAGGCTCAGTCTTTGGAAAACATAGCCTTGTTGAAATGATGTTGGCGATCACATGAAAGAATTTTGTAAGACCAATGATGTCTTCA
>NW_006408539.1:20510625-20517674 GCF_000296735.1 Chrysochloris asiatica
ACTCAATGGCACTAAGTAACAACATCAGTAACCCTGATACCAAAACGATGCAACATCATTCTTTAAAGCAATGGAAAAACTACTTACCCATTTTATATGAAAAGGAAATAGACCTTGACTAAGTAAAGCATTACTAAAGAAGAACAAAAATGCAGGAGGCCTTTCACTTTCTGAACTAAAACACTTACTACACAACCATAGAGATCAAGACACATAGTACCAGAACAATGTAAGACACGTAGATAAATGGAACAGAATTGAGAACCTGGTAGTAAATTCATCCACCTACGGTCTGCTGATCTTTGACAAAGGGCCAAACACATTCAACAGGTAAGAATTAGTCTTTTAAAACAAATTATATTGGCAAAAATGGATTCCCATTTGCAAAAGAATCAAAGAAAATTCATATATCACATCATATACAAAAGCAAATTCAAAATGGATCAAAGACCTAAAAGTAAAACCTAGAACTATAAAGAACTTCAATGAAAAAAATAGGCCAAAATTAGGGGCTTTCATACTTGGCATAAAGACACCAAGAAATCTAACTGAAAGCATACAAAAGAAGAAGACAAAATAGATAACTTGGATATCCTAAAAAGAAGAAGACAAAATAGATAACTTGGATATCCTAAAAAGAAGAAGACAAAATAGATAACTTGGATATCCTAAAAAGTAGACAATATGGGAATGCAAAATGTTACCAAAAAGTAAAAAGAGAACTTATGACTTGGAAAAATATTTTGGGTAGTGACATATCAGACAAGAGGTTAATCTCAAAAATTAATTGAAAACTTCAACTTTTCCACCAGAGAAAGAAAAAGAATACAATTTAAAAAAGTGCAGAGGACATGAACAGACACTTCACCAAAAAAAAAATATTCAGGCGGTCAACAAACATATGAAGAAATGCTAATGGTCATTGGTCATTTATTGTTATTGTATTTAGTGCCATCGAGTTGGTTCTGACTCATAACAACCCTATATAGGGTTTCCAAAGAGTGACTAGTGAGGCTGAACTGTTGTCCTTGTGGTTCAAACTGACATTACAGTCCAGTCCACACCAGGACTCCTCACTGGTCATTAGAAAGATGCAAATCAAAACAAAAATGAGACAGCATCACGTCTTCCCAACATTACTAGCAAAGTTCAAAAAACCAGAAAACAACTAAAGCTGGCAAGCATATGGAGATATTGCTGGTGGGACTGTAGATTGTGTAACCACTCTGGAAAACAGTCTGATGCTTCCTCACAAAGTTGGAAAATGAAATACCATATGATCCAATTATCCTAAAGTTATAACATGAATACACATATGCCTATGCATTGGTTTCTTATGATAAACATGGGGCTGGGAACCACTAGGTCCATGTTTTGAACCCATCAGCTGTTCCATGGAAGAAAGGTGAGGTTTTCTGGTTCGGCAAAGATTTAAAAGCCTTGGGCACCCTATAAAGTGTTGCTATGAGTAAAAACTGACTCCACAGGACTTAACAACAACAACAACAATAATCATCATAGCAAAAAGATGGAATCAACCTAAATGCCTATCAATGGAAGAATGAATAAAGAAATGTTGACGCATGCATACAATGGAATGGTATGCAATGTTAAAGAATAATGAAGACTCTACAAAACACCTCCTGACATTCATGAGCCTGGAGGACATTATGCTGAGGGAAATTAATCATTCACAGAAAGACAAATGTTTCATGAATCCATTGTTGTAAATAGTCAAGAAACACACTTCACACTAAAAGAAACATATTTTGATGGTTGTCAGGAGTGGGAGGGAAGTGGGGATAATTTGCTGACTAGATGGAAGACATGTGTTAACCTGGATGAAGAAGTAGGCAGTATGCAATAATAGGGAGGTTGGTAGAAGAATGAAGAAAGCTCAGGAAGATGCAGGGAGGAGTGCAACAGTTAAAGACAACAGAGGTAGATACTGTCATATACACTTTTGTAATTGTGGTGAATTCTCTGTAGATACATAGTAAAACATACAAGCTAAAAAGGTATAGGACAGTAGGAGCATACCCACAAATGTATAAAGTTTTGACAGAAGGTATCTAGACCCATGTATTTACCTTTGCTGCAAATATTTCCATTAATATTATGGTGGAACATTTTTGTTAGTTCTTGTTAAGTGCCATTAAGTTAGTTCTAACTCATAGCAACACTGCTTAGGGTTTCCAAGGAGCAGCTGGAAGGTTCGAACTGCTGACCTTATGGTTCACAGTCCAGTGGTTATCCACAGTGCCACAACAGAAGTCCAATGGTGTGGAGTCCAATGATGTAGAAAATACTAGGGGTAAATTTATTAAAACTTCTTAGAAATTACCAGATACGTTGAAGGAATGATTTTCTGGGCCTGAGGACTCAGGACCATAGAGTTGGGGGGCATTAGGGAAATCTGCTGTACAAGATCTTTTTAAAGTGTTGAAGAGCAAAGATGTCAACTTGAGGACTAAGGTGCGCCTGACCCTTAGTCATTGAAAATACCTTTAGATGGTATTTTCAATAACCTCATATGTAAGCAAAAACTGGGCAGTAAATAAGGAAGACCACTGAAGAACTGATGCATTTGAGTTATAGTTATGGTGTTGGCGGAGAATGTTGAAAGTGCCATGGGCTGCCAAAAGAACAAACAGATCTGTGTTGGAACAAGTGCAGCCAGAGTGCTCCTTGGAGACCAGGTTGGCTAAACTTCGTCTCTCATACTTCAGACATATTGTCAGGAGGGACCAGTCTCTGGAGAAGAATGTCATGTTTGGTAAGGTGGAGGGTCAGAGAAATAGGTGAAGACCCCCAGCGAGATGGATTGGCCAAGTGACAGTATCAATGGGCTCAAGCGTGGCAACAATTGTGAGGCTGGCTCAGGATTGGGCAGTGTTTCGTTCTTTTTGTGCATGGGTCGCTTTGAGTAGGTACCCACTCGATGGCACCTAACAACAACAACAAAGTTCAGACGGGCTGGGCAAGAAGGAGGTATGAAAACACAAAACATGTAGGAAGTCAGATAAGTGATGATACATTGAGGGGGTTGCAATCATCGTGATGAAACAAAGTGTAGAATTTGCTGAATGTAAAACTGAGGATCTGCTCTGCAAACCAAATTCACTGTAAAGTTTTTTTTAAGTTTTTCTTATACATGTTATACTTAAGAGAATGGGAAAACTTTTTAAGAGACATCAAAAGGTTTTGATCATATCATTGAGGACATGCACAGTTATGATAACCCTGAAAGTTTGCCTTACTTTAGCAGTTTCCTTCATAAATGTTAATTTGTGTAATTATAATATCTAAAATGCTATGCCTAGAAATATTCTGTTTGCTACCAGCTTAATGGCTTTGGACTCTGAACAAGATATATTCTGTTTCATATTTAATTTCCAGATGCTTATATTGACACAAGTAATTGGTTAAATTGTTTTTTAATGGTTTCTCTTTAATAGCATATGACACTGTCTTATTCTTTCAGTGCATCATCAGTAAAGTAAACTAAATATAAGAAGACTATTTTATGAAAAGAAGTCCTGGTGTGGCACTATGGGTTAATGCATCAGTCTGCAAAGTCATTTGAACTGCAAGGTTGGCAGTTCAAGCTCACCAGCTGCTCCTTGGAAACCCTATACAAGGTTGCTATGGCTTGGAATCAAGTTGACGCCACTTAACAACAAATTATATGGAAAAGTAAAAGTTAGCATGTAGAATAAATATAACTTTCAACACTACAAAATACCTTCCCCCTTTTCCCCAAACCAGTACATTCACTTTTATAGCCTTAAAAATGAATCAGACTTATAATCATTTATTGTAATGTATAAATGTTGAAACTATATTAAATATTCAGGTGCTTTTTAACTAGAGAATATTATATTTTGCATAATAAATAGTGTTAAATTTATCCCATTCACCAAGTCTTTAAACACCCAAGGCCCCTGTCTTGGTCTCACAGCTAATAGTGTACAAAAATTCATAGAGCAAGGCAAATATTTTCTTAGGAATGTGAAATTTAATAGGTTTTTAATAGTAAGTCGGAACATTTCTCTGAAGGGTTATGTGTTCCAATCACTGAAAATGAAAGACTATGTAGGGTAGGGCTTTTCGGAGGGGACACAAAACATTCTTATCTATTGAGATGGGAAAATTGTCTAAGGGTTTCGGAAGTGAGAGCACATTCTGTAGCCCACAGTAGAAAAAGTCACAGCAAATTGCCCCCTCCTTAACTACAGACATGTGTGTTCTTTTGCCCAGTTTAGAAATCTGTACCACTCCTGTTTCTGGAAATACATACTCCTTGTATGATCACACATATAGAGCATAAAGTTTCTAAAGTAATAAGACCAGTTTCCTTCTGGGAGAAAGCTTATTTCTTTAGACTTCAAAGGAACTGCATTAGCAAAGCATACCAAGAATTTATACTCTTTGAATGATCTAAGAACCAATGATAACTTCTATGAAAATCTTTTCTGAAAACCATACATTCAAGAAAGTCAATAAATCTATCTGATGGGTCATGACTCCATCTGCCTTGAGCTGAATGACTGATTTATATCTCATGTGTGATTCTGTTAAATTACACCATGCCCATATATCCTGCCTTAGCTAGCTAGTGCTACTATACCAGAAATATTGTAAACGAGTGTCTTTAGCAAACAGAAATTTATTTTCACAAAGTTTAGGAGGCTAGAAGTCCAAATTCAATGTGTCAACTCACTTTACTCCAGTCTCTTCCTGACCAGTAAGTCCAGTCTTTATGTTTAACATAATTTTGAAATTTGTTCTATGTATTCTTCCATTCTATCTGGGACCTCCTAATGAGATCTTTCCAGATCAGATGATAGTGGTAGCCAGGAACCATCTAGTTCTCCTGGTCTCTGTGTCATGGTGACTCTTGTTCCCCTATTCCAATGGTCTGGTTGATTCTAAGCATCTTCAATTTTCTTCACTCTTCTTTCTTCTGCATATGAAAAGAGTAATAATTGCGTATTAGATGGCTGCACATGAGCTTTTAAGATCCTAGAGATACTCACCAAACTAGGATGTAGAGTGTTTTCTTTGTGGACCATGCTATGCCAATTGACCATGGCATCCTCTGAGACTATGATCCCGTGCCTCCACCCCAAACAGCTCATTGGCTAAAAAATATTTGATAATATCTAAGAAGTTTTCAACATTTTGCCCTGTGTATGCGCCACCATATTTATAGGTGTGTTTGCAGTAATGATGACCACCCATGTACAAATAACCTCTTTCAAACCCTTATATATTTCTGGATATACCCATATTCTTCCTCTCATACCCATTCAGCCTGTGTATCTGTCAAAGAATGCTGATGTTTCAGGGTTATACATATAACACCATTTACCGCTATCCTCTTTAACCATTGTCACCTCGCTGTGTCTTCACCTGCCTTCATCACTTTTGACCAACCTCCCTCTTCTTGTATATTGCCCTCCCCATTACCCTTGTTAACTTGTGTCTACCATCTAGCCAGTGAATTACTCTTCCTTTTCTTCTCTCCCTGCTGACCATCAAAGGATGTATCTATTCACATGAAAGCTTTTCTTGAGTTTTTATAGTAGTGGTCTCATACAATATTTTTACTTTTGTGACTGAATAATTTCACTCAGTATAATGACCTTCAGGTTGGTTCACTGATTTTGTTAGGTATTTCACAGATTCACCACATTCTTCAACTTTGCAAAGTATTCCATTGTGTGTATATACCAGGTTTTATATATTCATTCATTCATTGATGTGCATTTAAGCTATTGCAAATAATGCTGCTATGAATGGCAAATGATGAGCATAAATGTGCATATATCTACTTGTGACAGGGCTGCTATTTCATGTGATTATATATTAAGTAGATGGATTGCTGGATCGTACAGAATTTCTATACCCAATGTTTTGAGGAAGCCCCATACCATTTTCCTCAGTGGTTACACCATTTTACAGTCCCACCAGCAATGTAAGAGAGTTGCAGTGTCTCCACACACTGACCAGCATTTGTTGTTTTCTGTGTTTTCAACTTTACTATTAATATTGGGGTGAGATGATATTTCATTGTCATTTTGATTTATATTTCTCTGGAGGCTAATCATTGCACATATTTATTCCCATGCTTGTTGGCCACCTGAATGTCTTCTTTAGTGAAATGCCTGTTCATGTTCTCTGTCCATTTTTTAACTGGGTTGTCGTTTTCTTGTGGAAGTATTGTTTTGTTGTTGTTGGTAAGTGCTACTGAGTCAATTTCGACCCATAGCGACCCTGTATAGGGTTTCCAAGAAGCAGCTGGTGAGCTTGAACCACACACCTTACAGTTCAAATGACTTTGCAATCTGATCCATTAGCCCACAGTCCCATGCCAGGATGCCAGAGTTATTGTAATTTTCTATTATTTTTTTAGAGATTAGTCCCTTTTCTGATATGTCATTGCAAAAAAAATAAAAAATAAAAATCCAGTCTGTGGGCTCTCTTTTTACTCTTTTGGTGAAATATTTTCATGCAAAGGTGTCTAATTTTCAGGAAGTCTGAGGCATTGATTTTGTTAAGTACTGTTTGTGTGCTTTTAGTTATATTTGATTGTGTGTGACAGTGAGTAAAAAATTATCCATATTCTGGTTATATTAAAACAACCATCCATGTCCATAGCTGATGGCAACATTGGGCATACACATGAAATAATTCTGTCAAATAAACAAGTGAAAGTTGATTATGTTGCAAATCATTTGCAAATCAGCCATGGCTCGAAGAACTACTGACAGACTTGAGTTTCAAAAAGTTTGTGCAAGATGGGTACCAAACAACTCACAGAAGAGCAAAACCAGAAGTGCTTGAACATCTGCAAACACAATTTGTACCGATAGCAGAAGGAATGGCAAAGTTTCTTTAAAAATATCATTATTGATGATGAGACATGAATTCATCACTACATGCCTGAGAGTTGTTGTTGTTGTTGTCAGGTGCCATCAAATCGGAACCCACTCATAGCGACCTCATGCGCAGCAGAACAAAACAATGTCCGATCCTGGGCCAAC
>NW_006408539.1:20520832-20531657 GCF_000296735.1 Chrysochloris asiatica
ACAATCAAGATGTTCTCTCCCAAGATGGCGGCTCCTGGAACAGCTGAGTGTCTTTATCCAGAAAGCAATGGATTTCCGGATTCCCTTTAAATTCCCCAGCTGTAAACCCTCCAATCCTCCAAACATACCTTTATATTTGTTTCAGAGTAAACAACAGAATATGGAATGGAAACATCCTTAATAACAGAAAACAAAATGTAAAAGTCAAGCATCAACTGGAAAATTGATACTGATAGTTTTCTGGAATCCTCTAGGACCAGTATTGGAGCACTATCATGAAAAGGATTCCACAATCAGCAGGGCACATTACAGTGAGATGTTCAGTGAAGAGCTGAAGCCTAAATGTTGGATTAAAAGCAGAGGACTGCTACCCAAGGGTGTTGCTATCTTGCATGATACTGCATGTCAGCATATACCTGATTACAAGGTTGGCACTGCAAAAAATGTCATTTTTAAGTGTTAAAAACATTCTCCTTATAGTTTTGATCTTGATCCATGGGACTTTCACCTGTTTTATCCTGTGATAGCAGCCCATAGAGGATGGAGATTCACCTCTTATAAAGAAATGAAGACAATGGTGCATTTGTGGCTTGCATCTCAGACTAAAACATTTTTAACAAGGGAATATGAAAGCTTGTTAACAGACAAAGTATATTAAAAAGCAAGGCAATTATGTAGACAAATGAAGTACTTATCTTTTGAATAAATTGATTAAAATAGAGTCTATGGCCAGAGTGTGGATAATTATTGACTTACCCTCGTATTTATGCCAGTATTAGAACCCGTAAGTGTGACACTATTTTTTTCATTAATGATCTTTATAGTTTTAGGATTTACAGTTAAGTCTTTAACCCATATCCAGTTTGTTTTGTATATGGTGTGGGATATGTGCCCTGTTTCACTCTTCTGAAAATGGATTTCCAGTTTTGCCAACATCACTTGGTGTGATTATCTCTTAACTATATAATGTGTTTTGGCCCTTTGTTAAAGATCAATTTATTGTATGTGGATGGATTTACTTCTGGGTTCTCAGTTCTGTTCCACTGATTTATGTTTCTTTTGTTAGACCAGTACTTGTCTGTTTGTCCTCTGTGGTTGTACAGTAGATTTTGAGGTCACTAATTGAGAAACTTTCAACTTTGTTCTTCTTCTTAAATAGTGCTTTGCTTATCTGATGTCTCTTTCCATTCTACATAAAGTTGTTGTTGTCATTGAGTTGGTTATAGCTCATAGTGACCCTGTGTTGGGTTCCAGAAGTGCAGCTGGTGAGTTTGAACTGCTGACCTTACAGTTCAAAGAGATCTTACGGTTCAATGCTTAATCTTATAGCCCCACATCAGGACTCTGTATAAAAGTTAGAGATCAGTTTTTCCATCTATTTAAAGAATGTCATTGGAATCTGGATTGGGATTGCACTATAGCTGCAGATTGCTTTGGGTAGTATTGACATTTTCATAATGTTGTCTTCTCCATAGTGCTGTTGTTGTTAAATGCTGCTGAATAGGTTCTGACTCATAGAGAACCTGTATAGGGTTTCTGAGGAGTGACTAGTGTGTTTTAACCACCAACCTTTTGGTGAATAGTCTGGTGTTTACACTACAGCACCACACAAGGACTCCTATACATGAGCAGAGTATATGCCTCCATTTTTGTAAGTCTGAATTTTTTGTAGTAGTGTATTGTAGTTTTCTTTGTATAGATCTTTTATTTCTTTGGTTATATTTTTTCCTAAATATTTCATCTTTTCGATTTCTATTGTAAATGGAATTATTTCTTATTTCCTTTTTCAGAGTTGTCTTTATCATCCTAGTTATTGTATATTGATTTTGTACCCTGTCACTTTGCCAAATCTTTCAATGACTTCCAATAACTTCTTGCTAAGACTTTGTTTTTATTCTATGTATAAGATCATATTATATGCAAATAGAGTTTTACTTCTTCTTCTTTTTTTTCTTTTTTTTTTTTGATTCAGATGCCTTTGATTTCTCATCCTTCTCTTATAACTCTTGATAAGTCTTACAATACAATATTGAATAGAAGTGGTGATAAAGGGTATCCTTGTCTGGTTCATGTTCTCAAAGGGAATGCTTCAGTTTCTCTCCATTAAGAGCAATGTTGGCTGTTATATTTGTATATTTACCCTTAATTATGTTGAGAAATTTATCTTCTATTCCTATTTTGTTGAGCATTTTTTATAGGAAATTGATGTTAGATTTTTCAATTTTCTATTTTGCATCTATCAGTTTGATCATGTGGTTCTTTTCCTTTGCTTTATTTATATGGTGGATTACATTAATTGTTTTTCTAATATTGAATCATCCTTGGTATAAATACCATTTGATCATGATATATTATTATTTTTACATGTTCTGAATTCTATTGGCTAGGATTTTGTTCAGAATTTTTGCATCTATGTTCATGAATGATAATGGTGTATAATATTCTATTTTGGTCATGTTCTTGCCTGGTTTTGGTATGAGGTTTATGTTTGCTTCATAAAATATATTAAGTTTCCATGCTTTACTGTGTTCTTGAATAATTTGAGTAAAATTGTGTCAACTCTTTTCTGAATGTTTGGTAGAATTCACCAGTAAAGACATCTAGGTCCAGACTTTTTTTGTTGTTGTGTGTTTATTAATCAAATTATAATTGATTTATAATTTTATATCATTGTGATCTGAAAAGATTCTCTGTAACATCTACATGTTATAAAAATTTTGTTGAATCTTGCTTTGTGTCCCAACATATGATCTATTATGTAGAATGTTCCATGTGCACTGGAGAAGAATGTATATTGTATTGTTGTTGCATTGAGTGCTCTGTATAAGTCTATATGTTCAAGCTGGTTGATTACATTATTTAGTTCTTCTGTGTATTTATTGAGTTCATTTTCAGTTGTTCTGTTCTTCATTGAAAGTGTTGTATTAAAACCTCCTACTATTATTGTAGATTTGTATATTTCCCCCTTGGATTCTACTAGCTTTTGATTCACGTATTTTGAGACTCTTTCATTGTGAGCATGGATCTTTATTATGCTCATGTCCTTCTGTTTAATTGACATTTTAATTATGAGATAAAGACTTATTTGTCTCTTATGCTGATATTTGCCTTAAAATCTGTTTTAGCAGAAATTAATATTGCTAATCTTGCTCATTTTTTATTGCTGTTATCTTGATACATTTTTCCATAATTTTATTTTTAATCTATTTTTGTCTTTGTTTGTAAGGTGTGTCTCCTGTAGACAGTATATTGAACAATACTATTTTCTTATCCATTCTACTACTGTCTGTCTCTTGATTTATGCATTCAATCCATTGAGTATCAGTATAGTTATTGGTAAGTACAAACTGACTCCTAGTGTGGAACTGTAGGAGCACTGGACTGAGAACCACAAGGTGGGCAATTCAAACCAACCAGCTGTTTGTTGTGAACCCTAGACAGGGCTGAGTCAGAACTTAACACCAACAATTAATTGATTGCTGCCATTTAGCTGTATGATTTTGTGGTGCCACTGGTTTCTTTATTACATATAATTTTCTCTGGTGAGTTCATTTTGATTATACACTTTCTTGTCAATTTCAGCATTGCTGTTGTTTTAAGTTTACTCAATAGTCACGCCTTTCCTTTTTTTTATGAAGGTATATTAATTTTTTTTTGTGTTTTCCCTGTAATTTAGTCATTTCTTCCCCAGTTAAAAACCATCTGTTTAATCTTGAAATCTGCTTGACTTTCTTCCCATTTGAAAGTTCGTTAACCATACCATTCCATTTTTTGCTTTATAGTTGTTTTCATTACAAATTGATATCTCTGGTTCCATTTCTGCAGTATTGTACGTTTATTTGACTTTGAATTCTCCTATATCTGGAATGAGTTCTGGGTGGTATTGTTATGTATAACAGTCTCAGACTGCTGTACTCTGTTGTTGGGTCTCAGTCCAAATAACTCCCTTTAGTACTTATTGCAAAGTCTGCCAGGTTATTATAAATTCCTTTGATTTCTGTTTAGTTGGAAATGTTTCAATTTTGCTGTTATATTTTTGAGACAGTTTTCCTGGGCATATGATTCTTGTTTGGCAACTTTTTCTTTCAGGTTTTTTTATATCTTCCCACTGTCTTCTAGACTGCATGGTCTGCTGAGAAATCAGAACATCATTTTATCTATTCTTAGAGAAGATGGAGTCAAGTATTATAATGAAATGTGTAGACACCTGAAATTAGAAAACCAAAAGGGAAGAACATCTTCAACATATGTCAAACTGAAAGAACTGAAGACAAAATTTCTACCTTGACTTGAAATATTGAAGGATTTGACGGGTAAAATATTGAACGGTGTAGAAAGCATCAAAAGAAGATGGAAGGATTCTTTAAAGAAATGGAAAAAAAAAAATACTGTTACAAACTTTCTATGGAAAGGAAAATGTCCCTGGATAAACAAATCACTGCTTAAAAAGAAGAACAAAGTTGAAGGGCTCTCACTTCTGATTTCAAAGTTTACTAAATGGCTACAGTGGTCAAAACAGCCTGGCACTTGTACAATGAAAGATACATAGATCAGAGGAACAGAATTGGGAATCCAGAAAATTTCCCATCTGCATACAGCCAACTGATTTTTGACAGAGGGCTAAAATGCATTGAATGGGGAAGAGACAGTCTCTTCAATGGATGGTGCTGGCAAAACTGGAAAGCGATTTACAAAAGACTGAAACAAGACCTTCATCGCACAAAATGTAAAAAACCCAGCTCAACATGGATTAAAGACCTAAATGTAAATCCCATAATTATAAAGGTCATCAATGAAAAAATAGGGATAAATTTAGGACTCTAAAATGGCACATACAGACTATAAAACACTAAATTGGCACATACAGACTATAAAACAAGAACTGCACAAACCAAAGAAGACAAAATAGATGATAGGACATATTAAAAATTAGAAACTTATGTTCATCAAAAGGTTTCACCAAAAGAGTGAAAAAGGAACCCACAGAATGGGAAACAATCTTTTGCAATGACATGTCAGACAAAGGATTAGTATCTAAAATCTATAGAAAACTGTAATACCTCTATGAGAAAAAGACAAATAACCCAATTAAAAAATAGTCATAGGACATGAACAGACACTTCACCAAGGAAGAGATTTGGGCAGCCAGCAAACATGAAGAAATGTTCATGAGCATTAGCCATTGTTGTTGTTGTTAGGTGCCATCGAGTCGTTACCGACTCATAGCGACCTTATGCACAGCAGAATGAAACACTGACCAATCCTGGCCAACCTCGCAATTGTTGCCACACTTGAGCCCATTGATGCTGTCACTCAGTAATGCCTATTATTTTGGCATCTGGAGGTTTCTAATGGGCAGGTGTAGCTTCTTTATTCTTTAATTGAGGAATGTTAAAGTCTTTGAATAGTAGAGACCATGTAGTCCAGCCAGTAAGAGGAGAGAACTTACGGAGACATGTTAGCCATATTATCTTATTCTGCTTCTTAAAGAATAGATTATTCCTAAAAATCACCCTGCCATCAGGTGTGCTTATTTATATAAATTAATTATATGTGATCTGATAGTATTCAAAGTGTGTGAATATTGACAGTCAATGTCTAGGAATCTCAAAGGTTCTTGTTTAAAAATATCTAAGCTTTCCTGCTACTTGAAAATCAAATTATAGTGTAATAAGGATAAAAAAGTTAAGTGCATGATAGTGTATATGTATAATGTCTAGTGTTGGATAATGAATAAGGAAGACCATAGAAGAACTGATGTATTTGGGTTGTGATGTTGCAGGAGAATATTAAAAGTACCATCGACTGCAGGAAAAACAAATATATCTGTGTTGGAAGAAGTACAGCCAGAATGTTCCTTAGAAGCCAGGATGGCCAGACTTCTCTCTCACACTTTGGACATGTTATCAAGAGGAACCAGTCCTGGAGAAGGATATCAGGTTTGCTGCAGTGGAGGGTCAATGAAAAAGAAGAAATTGATTGGGAAAGAGCCATGGGTTCAAGCGTAGCAAGGATTGCGAGGTTGGTGCAGCACCAGGCCGTGTGCTTCATTATTCTGTTGTGATAAGGTCACTATGAGTCGGCACCTCCTTGACAGCACTCAACAACAACAACAAAGTGTAATACAAAAGATGGGACCAACTTTCTCTCCCAACACAGAAGAAGAAACAAATATGTGTTGGAAAAAACACAACCAGATGCTCCTTAGAAATCAAGACTGTGAGACTATCACTCATCTGCTTGGTAAAGTGACGGTCAGTGAAAAAGAGTAAGATCCCCAATGAAATTGATTGGCAGAGTGCCAACCTTGCAGTAACTGACCTAGGGTTTATTCTATAGTGCCACCACTAGGTAGACAGTTGTTGTTGTTATCATTGCTCTTGTTGGTGTAAAGTGTCATCGAGCTGTGTCTGACTCATAGTGACCTATATAAGGTTTCTGAGGTGTGACTGGTGGGCTTTAACTGCCAACCTTGCAGATAGCAGTCCAGTGCTTATTCTACAGGGCCACACCTGGATTCCATGTAGATTGTTGTTGCTAACTGTCATCAAGTTGGTTTACATTCATTGTGACCTTGTATAGGGTCTCTGAAAAGCAGTTGGTGAGCTTGAACTGCCAACCTTGTAATTAGAAGACCAGTGCTTATCTTATAGCATCACACCAGAACTCCAAGATGGTTGTAGTTGCTGTTGTTTGTTAAGACTCATGGTGTCGGTTCTGACACATAGCGACCCTGTATAGGGTTTCTGAGGCTGCTAATCTTTACAGGAGCAGAAAACCTCTCTTGGAGTAACTGGTAGATTCGAACTACCGACTTTGCTGTTAGAAGACCAGCTTGTCAATTACCATGCTACAAGGGCTCCTTTAATACAGTCTATTGTCAAAAAATTGTTAAAGGACACAAATCTTCCCAGAATCAATATTTTGTTATTTGAGGCCAATAGCCTAAGTTGATGAGGACAAATGAGGGGTTGAATGTGGAGGGAGCTGAGCTCACTCCAATCTTACCTTAGCACCAAAGTTCAACCATGCCAAAGGCTCTCAAATCACCTCCATGTGCTTCATTATTCTTTCAAGCCAGGACATTTATATTTCATTTGCTACATTTCTATTTAACTTTATACCACAGCTTTCTACATGAAGATGCTCAATTCATGCTACCAATCAATAAAATGATGTGTGATAGTTATTTAATATAGTTCACAAAATTTCCTAGTATGTATTCTGATTTTTCTGTAGGAAATTAAGTGATGTTAGGGAAACTTTTATAAAGACAGCGTTTAGGAGTGAAAGCTTTGTTTTTGGATTATTTTAACTGTGTGATAGTGATAAATTATTATGTATAGATTTATTATGTGATTTATTAATTTTTAATGTTATTTCTAGAATCCTGGTGTGCACTGAAGAATAAGCTCTGAACTGCTAACCCAAGTTCAGCAGTTCAAAGCCACCAGCCACTCCTTGGAAAACCTATACAGGGTTGTAATGAGTCAGAGCTAACTGGACATTACTCCATAACAACAGCAATGTTATTTCTAGGAGTCCCTAAATGGTGAAAACCGTTAATACACTCAGCTGCTAACCAAAAAGGTTGTTAAAGGAAGACTACCCTGAGACTCTTTGAGATAAAGACCTGGAGATCCACATCTGAAATAACAAGCCACTAAAAACCCTATGAAACGCAGTTCTACTGTAACACTCACGGTCACCATGAGTTGGAATCAACTCAATAGCTATGGGATTTTTTGAAATTTTATTTCTAGAATGAATATAACTTACTACATTTTCAAATATTTGGGTGAAATCTTCCACATATAAATTAAATCTGTCAGGTGCAGGTATGTATAAGTTTTAATGAGAGTTAAAATTAGATAATTAGTTCGGCAGAAGAAGCCTCCAGAAATAGAGAGAGGTCATCTGGGAGAAGAAGCAAGTTTCTGAGAAGCAAGGTGTCAACACGAACTGGACAAGTGCTTACAGCTTGGCTCAGATCTGAGAAGGGGAAGTGATAAGAACCTTCTCATCCAAGAGCATATGGCAAAGTGCTCTTGATTTTTGTTTAGAAAAGGAGAGAGGACAGTGGCAAGTAGATGGGAGAAATCAAGAATATAGACTTTCATTTCATTTCACCAGAGGTGATCTAAACAATCTGTTTTAAAATTTAATCAAATTTTTTGAAAGTAACATTACCAGTATGGATATTAGATGTTAGATATTAATAACATGTTTTTAAAGCTCTCTTTTGGGGCCATGTTTCTTTTTCTTTCCTCCATGTAGTTCCAATGTCATCTAGAAGAATTTCTTTTCATTTTTCACAAAGTACCTAACTCATCTCTCTCTCTCTCTTTTTTGGGGGGCACATTTTCTCTTAAAATAGCTTTAATCAGAAAATGTTACCTCAAAAGTTGGTTATCATTTATAGTAGCAATCTTTATTTTTTCTTCCTCCCAAACATGTGCCCATAGAAGAGTGACTTTTGTTTTGATCAGAACACCTCATAAATAATGTATAATTTCCTAAATTAATTTCTTCCTTTGGTAATAATAGAGCAAGACTCTAGGGAGGGTCAAGGAGTAACAGAAAATAAATTGTTATCTGGATTTAATTGATTTTCTTCTGTCTTCTTTTCCATATTGATTTCATACTGGAATAAGAAATTAAGCTTATAGGCATTCCAATAGGTCAATTTAATAATAATATCATTATAATTAAAATAAAAACAGCTAAAAATGTCACACATTTGCTACATGTTTAGCATATGTCTACATGTTTTATATGTGGTGGTGGTGGGTGAATGCCACTGAGTCGGTTCCAACTCATAGCGACCCCGTACAGGGTTTCTGAGCCTGTAAATCTTTACAAGCATAGAAAGCCTCATCTTTTTCCCATGGAGCAGCTGGTAGATTTGAACTGCTTCCTTGCAGTTAGCAGTCCTTATTGCAATCCACTATGCTATAGGTAGGATAAACAATTGACTACTAACCACAAGGTAAGCAGTTCAAACCCACGAGCTGCTCCAGGGGAGAAAGATGAAGCTTTCTGCTCCTATAAAGATGAGCAGCCTCAAAAACCCTATGAAGGGCTACTACGTGTCAGAATCCACTTCACTGCAGTGGGGGTTTCTTTCAGTTTAATTCCTGCAACTGTCCTGTGAAGTATGTATTGTTAATATCACTATTGCATAGATGAATTTACCAAGAGAAAATGTCTTCAATAACTTGCCCAAGGTTACACAGCCAGAAATGTTAGCAAGTGGGAAATAATTAAAAACGAAATTCATAGACCGTTTACTCTCTCTAGCATGCAAATTAGGTCATATTATGGAAAAATGGACTGTTGTGAATACCATACATCTCTACTCCCTTGTCTAGAGAAAATAGTCTATGGAGTTGCACTTCAATATGTTCATAATTGTATAGGTTCCAAGTAAACCTTATTTTTGGCTGGAGTAAATCACTTTACAATGAAGAAGTCAGTAAAAACATATCATATTTTGCATATTGTAATGAATGAGCACAAAAGAACTGCATAAAAATATGGTATAAATCATTTTTGAGATACTCTGATGATTTAAAAGCACTATAAATTATATTTACATTTCTGAATTTTAATCAAGGTTTATATTAGAAAATTAAATTTTAAATTATTATCTCTACTCTATGAAACATTACACTGATTTGTTATGCTGGTGTAACCAGTTTATTGATTAGACTGCAAGATAAAGAGAATCATTAGGAACTAGCTTTATTTTATTCAGGGTTTGGATTTATTTGCATCAATTATGTGGTGTTTTCCAAATAATTGTTGGAATTTAGGCAATTTCTGAAGCTTCTGGTTAGTTTCAAAGAAAAAATTAAATCCCTGTTTCAGATACTGTTGTTGTTAAATTCTTTCAAGTTGGTTGTGACTCGTAACAACCCTGCAGAGAGTTTCCGAAAAGTGAACTAGAAAACTTGAATCAAACATCCAGTGTAAGTCTCTATTCCTTCCCCTCATGACGGAGTCCTGGTGTGATGATGCAGGCTAATCTGCTGGACTCCAAGGTAGGTTGGAACTGCAAGGTTAGCCATTTAAGCTTACCGGCCACTCCTTGGAAATCCTATACAGGGTCATTATGAGCCAGAACTGACTCGGTGGCATTTGGCAACAATAAAACAACATCCTTCCCTCTTCCCCATTCACTCTGCTCTTTCTAGTTCTTATGTTCTGCGTGGTATTGGAGAGATGACAGGTAAGTGATCAGGTAACTATGGCTGTTCTTGTCATAATTAAAGGTCTATACAAAGGTGGGTCTCAGTCTATGTGACGTATTTTCTGGATGAAGGCTTTGATGTCCATCAGATAAAATACACATGTACTAAAAAACATGTGAAATTGTTGGAAAAAGATCCATATTTGTGCCCATTCCAAAGAAAGATGACTCAACAGAAGGTGGAAAACATCTAACAATATCAATAATATAGCACATGCAAGTAAAAGTTTGCTGTAGATAATTTAAAAATGGGTGCAGCATTACATTGACAGGGAATTCAACTAGGTTTCAGAAAAGAATGTGGATCTAAGGATATCACTGCTGATGTCAGATGGATCACTTCTGAAAATAGAGAATACCAGAAAGATGCTTACTTGTGCTTTATTGACTAAGAAATGTCTTTTGACTTGTGCTTTATTGACTATGCAAAGGCTTATGACAAGCTATGGATAACATTGTGAAGATTGGGTATTCCAAAATACTTGACTGTGCTCATGAGGAACCTTGTACATAGACCAAGAGGCAGTTGTTCAACAAATAGCTACTGCATGGCTTAAATCATAAAAGTGTGCC
>NW_006408539.1:20532993-20534727 GCF_000296735.1 Chrysochloris asiatica
CCCCTTCTCTTAATAGGTGCATTTAATCTGTTTACATTCAGTGTAATTATCATAGGTATGGATAAATGCTGCCATTATGGTTTTTGCTTTTTTTTGTGGTGTTGCTGCTTTCTTTGTTCTGTGTGTCTTCCTTTGTTGAGTTCATGCTTTTTGTGTTCTTTCTTATGTGTTTCCTCATGGTTTTAATGTTTCCATGTTCTTCTGGATTTTCATTTTCTTGATATGTTGTGAAGTGTTAATTTTCTTTGAGGTTGCCGTATAGTCCATTAACTTTTCTCTCCATTTAGTGCAGTCTATTTTATCCTGTAATCGACCTGACCTTCTCACCATCTGGACCTATGTTCCTACGTGTTTACCTTCTTTTACATTGTAGTTGTTTAGATCATAGACTGATCTACCAAATTCTCTGAGTTTGTTCTTATAGTTTTGTTCTGTTCGCAACTCTTCCTTCTTTCAATTTAATTCTGGGAGGTGCTGCCACGTATGTCAATCTCTGGTTGTTGTCTGTTCTTGTTGGTTCTCAGGCCAAAGAACTCCCTTTAGGGTGTTTTGTAGTGCAGGAATGGCTTTGGAAAAATCTCTTGGTTTCTGCTGAGAGATCCGAGCTTAATCTGACTTGCTTGCTTTTGTATGTAACATTTCTGTTTTCCCTAGCTGCTTTCAGAGTGTCTCCTTATCTTTGATTTTGGAGAGCTTGATTATGATATGCTTTTCTTTTGGGGATCTATCCTTCCTGGGGTTCATCGAGCTTCTTGAATGTTTATCTTTTCATTTTTCAGGATATTAGAGAAAATTTCTTCCAGCAGTTCTTCAACTATTTCTTCTGTGGACTTGTGTGATTCTTCTTGTTCTGGAATGCCGATAATTTTAAATTATTCCTCTTCATGTTGTTCAACATGAATCTTAGACCTTCTTCAGATTTTTTTTTATCCTTTTTCCTGTTTGCTCTTCTGTCTTAGTGGTACTGAGAGATTTGCCTTCCAGCTCACTGGTTCTGCCTTCCATCTCTTCTATTCTACTCCTTTGCCCTTTCAGAGTATTGTCAATTTCTGATATTCTATTATTGATCATTTGGATCTCTTTCTGTAGGTTTTGAATTGTTTCCAATGCTGTATGTTTCTTATTTGGTTATTCCTGTAGCACTTTCCTGACTTCTTCCTTATTTTTATCAACTCCATTGTAAAGTGTTTTGAAACATTTTACAATCAATTTTTGGATTCCTTCTCAGGCATTTTCAAGGCCTGCCCTCCTTCCAGAATGTAGTTCAGATCTACCTCTAGGTCATTTAGCTCAGACATTTTTTCTTGTTTCTGGACATGTGCTGATATGGTCATCTGCTTTTGCCTCTTGGACATGTTCAGTGTTTATTTGTGGCCTTTATACTTAATAGAGTATGTGTTTTGGTATTTTTTATGCTTTCTGATTGCTTCCAGGTTGATGTGAGCAGTATGTGGGCTTCCCTTTTCACTCTTCTTATTACTTAACTCAGAGTAACTTTCACAGGTGTTTTCTGCCTCGCTGGTATATGGCAGTTGCTATTGGTTCTTGCCTGGACTTTGGTGTATCATAGAGTGTGGTTGTAGCTGTATATGACTATATGTGTATAGTCATATACAGCAGCAGTTGCTGTCTCTTCTTGGGTAATAATATAGGGAGAGAAAGATTCATCCAAAGGTAGAAGGGGAGCATACAACAGGAAAACACCACCAGCAAAAAGAAAAAAAAAAAAAAAAA
>NW_006408539.1:20535255-20540641 GCF_000296735.1 Chrysochloris asiatica
TCTGGACCACGGAGCTGAACAGATTCAAAAGTATATGATTTCTTACTTTTGCTACAAATTCCCCTAGCTATAAGCTTTCAAACCTTTTAAATATTTCTATCTATGTGGTTCCAAATTTTGGAGCTCTGCCCTGGATCTGCTTTGCCTTGTATTCTGTGGTATCGCTGACAGTGAACGTCACTGTACCTCCACCCTAGCCACCATCAAGCCCTACCTCTGGAGGTGATTTTTATGGGACATATTTTAGGTTAGTGAATAAAATCATGAATGTTATTTTTCTATATATCATATAGTAATCTTAGCATTAACTAAACCAGAATCTATTTTAATACATCTGCTTAGTGGACTGGACACAAACATTGTTCACAACGGGGCAAATGTTAGATCAATACAGTTTTCTTATAACTTGTTCATCCACATTTACAAGCTGTTCATAAGCTTTCATCTATGGAGGAAACTGTTGTATTGCCCAGAAGACACTATTTCTTCTTTTCTTATTCATTTTCCATGGGTTACTTAATGTATTATAATCTAATCCCTGAAAATCAAATACCACTATTTTTAAACATGGTATCGTTCATAAAAACATCTAAAACTGCATGCTTTCAATGCTGAATTGTAATATTATGATGCTGCTGTGTGCCATTGAAATCAGTTCTGATTCATAGTGACCCCACATAAGACTTCTGAGGCTGTAAATTTTTATGGTAATAGAGACCCTCACCTTTCTCCTGCAAAGTAGCTGGCAGATTCAAACTGCTAAACTTGTGGTTAGCAGTACAACACATAACCCACAATTCTGTCATCACAGAATTTTTCTCAGCTTGTATAATTCTGTATTACTTGAAACAAAAAAAAAAAAATTTAAGGATGCTCTGGTTGAGGTTTTTTTGTTTTGTTTTGTTTTTGTTGTAACTGTTTCCTAAGTGAGTAATGATATAAACACTTACAAATTATCTGCATGTATTTAATAATTTCACAATTCATTATACTTCAAACCAGGTTTACTCCAGTTTTTTTAGTGTAGTGATATTTGGGTTGCCAACCTAACATTGCCTGATTCATGTTATTGAAACTCTCTTCTCGGCTATATTGCATGGGTATTTAAGTTTGAAAGTACAGAGAAAAGTAAAATTCATGTTTTACTTAGCCAACTGCTCTACCCATAGTTCAAAATTATTGGAAATATTTTATTTAAACATACAAGGCCAATTTGCTTGTGCTTAGCCCCACATGGTATTAGTCTGAAATTGTCACATAAACCAAGCACAAAACCACCACCACTTTCTGTCTTATCAAACTTTGAATTTGTGATCCCACTTTGACTTGCATAAAATAGAGATCTTTTTTAAGAAGGTAGATTAAAATTAAAGTGTTTTATTATCTTATTATCTAATGTTACCATAAAGCTTTATGTCCAGCAGCTTAGCTTTTACTTCTTTCATAATGTTGCAATAAAACTTACTATTGTACCTAATTTTATAGTGCATAATAAAAAATGACACTGAAGTATCAGTCATTTTCTAAGCTCTTTATGAAAAAGGAATCGTTGAGACCACATCATCCTTTATTTTATGCATGGCAAAAGACAGTGCAATTGATCATAATATTTAAGATGAATATTAATTTAAGCTTCAATCTACTACTCATTTCATGTGTCGATGTCATTTTTAGTCATAATAAAGTTTACTTAACTAGTTTAAATACTTTCCACAAGTTTCTAATGGTGTAAATGTCATGCTGGACGAATGTTGACAGGGATTTTGCCTTTCATTATGTTTTGATATAGTACAAAAGTATGTTTGATTGCGTATGAAAAGCATCTATAAAAATTTCTTAAATATATTTGCATGTTCCCTTTTTATACAAAGCTGTAATATCAGAAATAATACATATATATGCAAAGTAGTTTTGATCAATTAATATGGATCCCTATCTGTACAAATTTGAAATCCCTGTAGAATGTCAAACTGCAATGAGTCATCAAATCTCTGTCAGTACTGAGCTTACTCATATACAGAAAATAGTTTTTAAAAGGTGTTATACAATCACTCACATTCTCTCAGGGGCTTCAGAGTATCTTTATATAATATCAGGAATTTAAAACACGTAAGCACTTTACATTTTAAGTTACAAAGGAAAGAAATGATATGAAGATGAATAATCCAGTACTTTTCTTCTTAACAATTCCAAACTTTTGAGAATATGGATTGAATTGTATTGAAAGAAATCTAACAGACCTCTTCAGTGATATGTCAAAGCCAGTTGGTTGTGGCACCCAAGACCTTATTAATAACATCTCTCCCAAACTCTCCAGTCAACGATGATAGCACATGGGTAGCTTGAAATGACCTTGGGCACTTATTCTAAGGAAGTCAGCAAACACTAAATACTAAGGTTATGGAGTTATTTTGTTGTTTATTTGTTTTCTAGTTTCCTTTTTTTCAGAGTCAATCAATCAATGCACAACCAAGGACAGATGTTGCCCTCCTGTGTCCTTTATAGGTTTATCAACATACATCAGCATCTTTTATACTTGCATAACAATAAGACCTTAACTATTTGACTGCATTGGAGAACCAAACAAGCAAGCTAATCTTTTAAAGCGAGGTCCCAAGTCATTAAGGTAATCAAAGTTTTCATCCTGATTAGAGATTTCTGATCCCAGGGAACTCAGGGATGCAGCTAAGGACCCCGTTCCCTCAAAAGCATAGGTCTGGAGAGAATCAAAAGGCGGGGCACAGGGGTCCATGTTGGCTTCTTCGAGCTTTTCGAGAATGAATTTCTTGAATATGGCGCTGTCGGGGCCCACCTGCAGAGACTGTCTGTATAGGCTCGGGATCTGCGAGGGCACCTGTCGCCTACTCTTGCGTTCGCGCATGAACGTGCTGGTCCTCAATTCGGCAATGTCAAATGCCTCTGTATCCTCTTCTCCGCCCCCTTCGTCGTCATACCTGAATATATTCTCTCTGAAATCCTCACCTTTCTCAGGAAACAGAGTCTGTTTTCTTCTTTGTTTTAGACCGAGGATCAAAAAAATACACCCTAACAAAGAAAGCATATCCAAATATTTAATGTAACATCTAGTTTCATTTAAAATGTAGTATTTATTGTCTGCAAAGTATATGCTGAGCATAGCTCAAAAAACTGAGCATTTATTCACGGATTGAATCCGTCTGATGCCATTATGGCGATCTGCAATTGCGTCAATTGAACTCATTGTGATTCCTCTGGGACAGAGAAGGACTGTCTCAGTGGTCTTTACAGTAGCAGATCACCCCAAGTCTTTTCATCCACGGACAGCTGAGTAGGTTGAAACACCCATTGTTTATCCCTGCACAACCAGGGCTCCTTGTGATACCCATTTTCATTATTGTAATCTATTAAAGATTAGAGAAATGGGGCACATGGTCCTTAAATAGCATACCAAGGACCACTCAGCTAGGACTTAGAAAACCGGGATTCAAAACTAGATAATTGGACTACATCCTATGCTCTGTCATACCATATTAATTTCAGAAATTCCAAACTATACGTTTTTGAATCAGAATACTAATTTGGCCTGAATCAACAATTAATAAAGTTAATTTTAATATCGTGTAAAAATAAAAAAAAAATCTTAACAGTCTGTATTTTAAAGAAAATTCTATGTGTATCAAAGAGAGTCAACTATCACTCCATCTTCGTGTTTATGTTGTTGTTGTTAAGTGCCGTCGAGTCAGTTCCGACCCATAGCGACCCTGTACAGGGTTTCCGAGGGTGTAAATCCTTACGGGAGTAGAAAGCCTCATCTTTCTTCCACGGAGCGGCTGGTAGTCGAACCGCTGACCTTAAGGTTCGCAGCCCGATTTGTAACCACTAATTTCCTAAGTGGAGCTTAAAACAGTTATGAGTTCTTAATACTTATTATCAGGAGAAAAATGAAACTTTCTGCTCCTGCAAAGACTCAAAAAGCTTAGGAAACCCTATACAGGGCTACTATGAGTCAGAACAGACTCGGCATTTCATAAAAATAATATTTATTATCATAAAAAAATAAATATGTGCTGTTTTACATTTAACTTACATTTTAATATTTTGAAATGTCGTTGTTAAGTGCCATCGAGTCAGTTTTGACTCATAGCAACGCTGTAAAGGGTACCAACTGAATAGAACCTAGTAAAAGCAGGTTACAGATGGAGTCCTGGTGGGGTGCTGTAGGATAAAGCACCGGACTTCATGTTTAGTTTGAACAACATGGTCAGAGTTCAACCTCAACAGCCACTCCTTGAAAACCCTATACAGGGTCACTATGCATTTTAAAAACAACATTTTTCACTTAGTACATTTGCTTTCATAATTGTAACACATTCAGAAGAGCAGTTAAACACAGATATCCACTAATCTTCTTTTGGAATGAAGTATTTTTATATATGGAGTCCTGTTGTAGCACTGTGCGTTAATGCACTGGATTGCAAAGTAGGTTTGAACCTCAAGGTCAGTGGTTCAAGTTCACCAGCTGCTCCTCAAAACCCGGTAACAGTCACTATGGGTCAGAAGTGACTCAATGGCATTTAACAACAGCAACAATTTTTATATATACATCATCTTATTTCAAATGAATGGAAAGATGTGCTAGTGAGCACCACTTACCAAATATTACCATAACGCAGATCAGTACAGCAATGATGACTTCCGTCCTGAACCCCATTGAAAGCATATACTCCCTGTTACTGCAGGTCTGTGTGCTACCGGTCTCATCACAGGCACAGACGTAGATGGTAAGGGTGTTTGTGCTCGTAAGTGATGGGATTCCATTGTCGGCAATTAAAATAGACACATAGAAGACAGGTTCTTCTTGCAGGCTGAAGCCAGTTCTGTTAGTCAAAATGACAGCTGTGTTGTCTAAAACAAAATCCATGTGAATACTTTCTAAAAGTAGAATATAAAAGAGCTCATACATACCGTGGACACTAAGGATATTAGCATAGCAGTGTGATTAAATAAGATCTAATGAAAGGAAGAGAATTTTCTGATTAATAGCTAATGATTCACAAAACCTATCTTTACTCTTTTTAATATTATATAATTCTAATTAAGTAGTTAGATGAATTATTTAAATCAGTTTTAGATTGAGACAATAGGTGTGGAACACAGAAGCAAAAAACAGCTTTTATCAAATGCTGATATTGTATAGGCACATTTTAAATAGCTGAGACCCATAGCTTTCACAAATACTGCAAATAAATTACACATTCAAAATTTACCTAACAGAAAATTATCTCAGCTAGTGCATTTCTAATGAAACAAAAGGGTACTGTTATTAGTAGAAAACTCAGATTTCATTTCACTTTGACAGCATTAGCCAATCTTTATATATAAAATTATATATATTATATATATAAAA
>NW_006408539.1:20540741-20551951 GCF_000296735.1 Chrysochloris asiatica
AAATTAATAAATTCATTAAGTCTTTGCCATATTGATTCATCTCCACCCCCAGGATAAAAACAGTAGAACAATATACATTTCAAGCAGAGTTGTTCTTTGAATCCTAAAATATTCTAAATAAGCCATTTCAGTGCAGCTTCTTGTGTTTATATTTGTTCTTTAATGTTTTTAATTTTTTAAATTACTATTATTGCTGTTAGTCATCATCAAGTCCATTCCAACTCATAGTAACCACATATACAAAAGAATGAACCTAATGAATGAAACACTGCCCAGTACTATGCCATCCTCAAAATTGTTAAGCATGAGCCCATTGTTGCTGCTGCTATGCCAATGCATCTTACTGGAGTCTTCCTCTTGTCATTGGCTCTCCACTTTAACAAGCATGATGTCTTTCTCAAGGGGCTGTTCCCTCTTGATCACATATCCAAAGTATGAGCCACAAAGTCTCATCATCCTGGCTTTTAAGAAGCATTCTGGCTGTACTTCATCCAATACAAATGTGTTTGTTCTTTTGGCAATACATGGTACTGTCAATATTTTCTCTAGCACCATAACTCAAATGCATCAATTCTTCTACGCTCTTCCTTAGTCATTGTCCCACTTTCACACGCATATAAAGCTATTGAAAATATCATGGCTTAGGTCAAGCACACCTTAGTCCCACATTGATATCTTTGCTCTTGAACACTTTAAAAAGGTCTTATGCAGGAGATTTGTATAATGCAATACATCATTTGATTTCTTGACTACTTCCATTAGTGTTGATTCTGTGAATAAAAGGAAGTCTTTGACAACTTCTGTCTTTTCTTCATTATTATAATGTTATTTACTGGATCAGTTGTGAAAATTTTTGTTTTCTTTATATTGAAGTGCATTGCATTTAATAAGATCAAAGTGTAATTGTTGATCTTCATCAGTAAATATTTAAAGTCCTCTTTGCTTTCAGCAAGCCGGTTTTCTCTTCTGCATATTGTGGGGTTTTAACGACTTTTCCGCCAATCCTGATGCCACATTCTTTTTAATATAATCCAGCTTTTTGGATTAATTGTTCAGCATACAGATTGAACAACTGTGGTAAAGAACACAACCCTAGTGCATACGTTTCCTGATTCTAAACCATTCAGCATTTACTTGTTCTGTTGAATGACTGCCTCTTGGTTTATGTAAAGGTTCCTTATGATCACAATTAAGTGTTCTGGAATATTTACATAGTATGTCATGATCTACACAGTTGGAAGCCTTTTCATAGTCAATATAGCACAAGTAAACATCTTTCAGGTATCCTGTCTTTTCTGCCAATATCCATCTGACATCAGCAATGATATCCCTTATTCCATTTCCTTATCTGAATCTGGCTTTAAACCTTTGGCAGTTCCCTGTCGATGTACTGTTGCAGCCATTTTTTTATTTTCAGCAAAAATTTACTTGCATGTGATATTAATGGTAATGTTTGATGATTGCTGTATTCCTTTGGGTCATTTGTCTTCAAAATGAGTGCAGATATGGGTTTCTTCTATTGGTTATTCTTCTAAATATCTTGACATAGATGAGTGAGCACCTCCAGTGATTTAGCAGTTTGTTGAAAATGTTCAATCTGTATTCCATCAATTCCTGAAGCCTTGGTTCTCCCCACTTTCTTCAGCGCAGCTCATACTGCTTCCTCAGTAGCATCGGTTCTTGATCATATGCTACCTCCTGAAATGAATGCACATCATCCATTTCTTTTTGGTACAGTGATTCTGTGTATTCCTCTCACCTACTTTTGATGCTTTCTGTATCAGTCAATATTTTGCCTACTGTTGCTGTTAAGTGTTGTGAAGTCAGTTCTGACCCATAGCAATACTGTATAGGGTTTCTGAGTAGAGGCTGATGATTTTGAATCACTGATCCTGTGCTTTAAACCAATCCTTTGGTGCAGTGCTTATCCTACAGGGCCACACCAGAACTCATTTTGCCACAGGATCCTTGAATATTACAAGTTAAGGCTTTAATTTTTAATTCACTACTTTCTGAGCATTTTCTTCCTACTTGATTTTTAACAACAGGGTTTTTTGGGTTTTTTTGTCCTTTTCATTATAATACCTGACTTTGGCTTCTTGAGCTGCCCTTTGAAATTTTCTTTTCAGCTCTTTTACCTCTTCATTCCTTCCCTTCACTTTAGCATCTTTACACTAGAGAATAAGTTTAAGTCTCTTTTTACAAAAAATTGTGTCTTTTCTTGGTTTTTCCCTGTCTTTTCAATGCCCTTTCAGTTTCTTCCTATATGTTGTTATTGAAGTCATCTCACAACTCTTCTGGTCTTCATTCATTACTATCTAATGCTTCAAATCTGTTCCTGAGATAGTCTCTAAATTCATGTGGCTTCAGCTTCATCTGAATTTTCATACATGCAATTGATAGTGTGCTCTATAGTGTATGCCTGGCCTTGTTTTGGCTGATTATATTGAGCTTTTCCATCATCTCTTTCCACATATATATTCAATTTGATTCTTGTGTATTTCATCTGGTGAGGATCATGCATGCCCTTTTTCTTTTTAGGTATTTGCAATGAATAAGTCATTGGTCTAGGAAAATTCTATAATGCAATCTCCAGCATCAATTTTTATCACCAAGGCCATATTTTCCAATTACTGATCCTTCCTCTTTGTTTCCATCTTTCACATTCCAGTTACCATTAATAATCAATGCATCTTGATTTTTTTGAGCAATTTTATAACGAAGTTGGTAGTACTTTTCAGTTTCATCATCACTGGCTTTGGTGGTTGGAGTAATAGTGGTATTAACTTGTTTTCCTAATAGGCATATGTAAATGATCCTTTCACATACAGCGTTGTACTTCAAGATAGTTATTGAAATGTCCTTTTTGATAATGAATGTGATGCTATTCTTCTTTGTCATTCCCAGCATAGTACATCATGTGATTGCCAGATACAAAATGGCCAATACCAGTCCATTTCAGCTAACTAATGTCTAGGTTTTAGATTCTTATGTATTACATTTCATTTTGACAACTTCTGACTTTCCTAGATTAATATTTTGCACATTCTAGGTTCTGATTATTAAAAGATGTTTGTAGCTGTTTCTCCTCATTTTGAGTTGTGCCACAGGAGCAAATTAAGTTCGAATGAGCTTTATTCCAGTTCTATCATCATGGTCAAATGTACTTTGATGAGGCAGCTCTTTCCCAATCATATTTTGAGTAACTTCCAACCTGAGGGGCCCAAATTCCAGTACTATGTCTGACAATGGTCTGCTGCAATTCACGAGGTTTCTGTGGCTTAGTATTAAAAAAGAGTCCATCTTAGTCTGGAAACTTAGCTGAAACCTATGTGCCATGGGTGATCCTGCTGGTATTTAAAATATCTGTGGCATAGCTTCCAGAATTATAGCAACACATAAGCCACCACAGAATGACAAATTGATTAACAAGTGGGGTTTCTGGGTTTTTTTGTTTTTTTTTACCATCACCGAGAAAATATTTTCTGTAGCTATCATATAAATTTTAGAATACAATTGCAATAAAATGTAAAGAAATGGAAATAATTTGAACTGAATGCTTATTTTGAGTTTTCACAGATCATCTTTTTTAAAAGGAATTATGCATTATGTTTTTGTAGACTACAAAACCCATGTGATTTTATTTACTAAGCAGATGTAAGGGTTAAGAAAGTCTACATTTTTTAAATATATATTTTATTAAGTTGTTTCTAACCACAAACATTAAATCAAGTAAACTATTTCCTCTTTGTTTCAGTGCATTTATTTTGCCTCAGTAGCGTATATTAATATAAACAAGCCTAAGCTAGAGTTTATTTTGTATATTGGAATTGTACTATGTATACAAAGTAGATCTTGGTTCCCTTCACAGGAGCATTTAATAGGGCAAAAGGGAAAGAAACACATCTACAATCACTCTTTCACAAATGATTCCCTCTGGAGTAAAGTTACAAGGCAATAAAAAAGGACAAGTGCATGGTTTGATTATAAATGCAAGAGTAATAGCTTCTAGAGTTTGAGATATAAAGAAAATTAAACTAGGATTCCATCTGAGGACAAAAATATCTTCTACTGGAGCCATGCAAAAATGAAAAGATTAACTTTGTGAAAGTGAATGCACTCCCATTTGAGAATAAAGACATTCTATATCTCTGCACAGCATTCTTCAGGACATTTGTCTCCTTAAAAAAACAAACTAACTAAAATACATGCCTTGCTGTCGGGTAGATTCAGACTCATAGAGACCCTAAACATCATTACATTAACATCACATGTTGATGTTTCTTCTCATGTGGATAAAATGATTTCCAACATATGAAGGACACAAAAAATCATGAAACCAATTTCATACATTACAGCTTCTAATTAATGACTCTCAATACTCATTAAATCATTCAAACAAACATCACTGTAAGTCTTGTCTTCACAGACATGGAATGAGTTTCAGTTGCATGATAACATGAGAAGAAATGCTTTATCACAGTTTTAATTAACTGTACAGGGTCACTGAGACTTTACAAGAATCATCAGTCCCAAATATGAAAATTGTGCTTCCAATTTGAAGAAAGGCAGTGAGTTGCAAAGGGCCAGCTTTCAAGACCTGACTTTGGGTGTGGTTTTCCATTTTCATTGTCTCTCTTTTGGTCAATTTCTCAAAATATTATGTTGTAGGAGCAGTGCTATCCATTCCTTTAAAATCAAACCTGATTCAGGAAGCATGATTAAAACCTCATGATGAATGAATGAATGAATGGCCTTACCTTGGTTATCTAAGATGGTAAAACTTGAGTTCATTGTGTCTTCTACAGATAGATTAAAGTAAAAGTGGTGCGCTTCTATGGACTCATCTCTATCCACTGCACTAATTTTCTGAATTGTCTGCAAAAAAATGAAGTTGAGAAATATATGAGTGTGTTTGTGTATGAATCAGGAAAAATGCTGCGTCTTTTTTTTCTTTTATTAAAATTGTTTTAACAAAATCTTTAGGGATTTTGCAGAAGATAACTGTTAACTGTTGTTAGTTAAAGATGCATTTACTTACCCTCTCAATGGAGTGTTAGGATATTACGGCAGATACAACGTCTTATTGATCAGGTGGGTACCATACACTGTTCCTTAACCTTGTCAGAAGTGCTTGAAGCATTTCTGCCTTTATTCAGGATTGCTTCTTCATGCTCCTGGCCCTGCCTCCTTCTGCAGTCCTCCTTTCTTTCTTGTGTGTGTGTGTGTGTGTGTGTGTGTGTTAAGTTCAACTGAGTTGGTTTCAACTCTTAGCAATGCTGTAAATGGTTTCCAAGGCTATAAATCTTTATGGGAACAGAAAACCTCATCTTTCTCCCAGGGAGCAGTTGGTGGATTTGAACTACTGATCTTGTGGTTAACAGTCCGGTCTAACCCAATACACCACCAGAGTTCCTCACATTCTTGCCTTGTTATTGTTAAGGGTCATTGAGTCCGTTCTGACCCACAGCAACCCTGTGTAGGATTTCAGAGACACAGCTGATGGGCTTGAATTGCTGATCTTGTGCTGATCCTACAACATCACACCAGGAATCCTCTTTATATGATTGGCCACCATTGTGATTTGCTGATGTTATATTTGTCCAGTTTATATTGATAGCAAAACTGTGGTAGAATTACTGGCTTAGTAGAGTAGATGTTAAAGTAATGAGCTTTTATATTGATTTGAGAATATAATATATCATAGTTTAGGGATGATGTACATAATTTATTTTGTCCCATCAAGATTATCAGAAAAATATTCCACATCCAATAAGTTTCTCTTGATAGATCATAAGGAAGTGAAATTATGCAGATGTGAGCAAATACATTTTCAATTTTTCTTTCTAGACTTGAGTGTGTTAGGTAAGTAGTCCATTAGTACATATACTGTCAAGATCACATACTACAATCATGATTAGTTCTGGAATGAAATTGATCATAGAAGTTAGTATTTTGAATTTTCAAGAATGAAAGAATCTTTAACAATGTGTCATACAAAAATAAGACAGATCCCAATTTATCATGTAATACTTAAAAACATGAATAAATAAGCTGGTGAAACGAATGCAATTTGTACAGATTTTGTATAACAATTTATCTTTTCCTCTCAACATATTGCTAATCAAATTGCAATATACTGTTAATTAAATATTCCATTAAAAGGAAAATGCTTTTACTCAATGTTTAAAATAATAAATCTGGCTATTGCATCATAATGCTTTTATTTCATAAGATCTTATACAGGCAGAATGGGTGGTGGGCAGTCTAATATTATGAATCTTGATTTTCACACATATTACTAGGAATGGAAACTTTAGTTATTGCCTTTACTTATGTTTTCTAAACTTGTTTTAAAAATGGAAACACTAATATTTACATTTTAGGATTCAATTTTAGATTAAAGTTCAAGTTAAATTTCTGGGCTTGTCTAAGAGCTTGTTTCATGATCAGCCACCTATGTTAAGTGTTTTCTTCATAAAAAGATTCTCTTTGGAAAATTGTCATAAAAGGGTGATCTGCATGTTGTAAATAATTTCACAGTACGTATACTTGTTGAATTGATATTGATCACAAAAATGTAAAATTGAATGTTTATCATGTTAGCATATGCACTTTCAATGTTTAGATAAGGAGATTCTGAGAGTCTATGTTAAACACATGCATCTGAATAAGTAAAATGTGTCCCTGTCATATATGAAAGCTCATGTACACTGGATAGATTTTGACTTTGTGTATTTCACAGTACCTTTAATTAATCAAACTCTCCTACACACAACATATGTGAAAGAAATCGGAATGAGCAGATCCTCAGCATTTCTGACCCTTTCTAGGGAACATCTGTCCACTTTGATTTGCTTTGTAATACACATTTCCAATAAGATTAACTCTTTTATTGGATTCCACTGCTTTACAAAACCAGAAAGCCCCTAGCATAATAGTCTTGGTGTGACATGGTAAGATAAGCATTAGACCACAAGGTTGGTGTAAACCTAAAGGTCGGTGATTGAAACTCACCAGTTGCTGCTCGGAAACTCTCTACAGGGTTGCTATGAGTCAGAATTCACTCGGCAGCAGTTAACAACAACAATGGCATAATAAAATCACTCATATATCAGGTATTACTTATGCTGTTGAACTAACGTTGGATGTGTGCACTTTTCTTGAAAATGCAAAGTTCTAAGTAGAGTCAGCATTAATGCATTAATAATTCCAGAGAAGCATCCAGTAAATGTTGGTCTGGGAATGTGCGTTTTTCATTTTTCTGTGACAATGAAAAGTTCTTTGTTGTAACTTTCAAATCACATTTTGTGAAACATCCCCATTTATTACTTTCATTTAACAGGGAGAAAGGGACAGGGACAGAGAAATAAAAAGATACACCTTAGATATCTAAGTTATATCTATGCAATCGGAATAGCAAGGACTCCTGTTAGTGCAATGGGTAAGTGCTTGTCTTCTAACCAAAAGGTCAGGGGATCAAACCCACCAGTTATTTCATAAGAGGAAGATCTGGGAGGCTGCTTCCATAAAGATTTAAATTTTGGAAATCCTAAGAGGCAGTTCTAGGGTCTTATAAGGTAATTATGAGTTGCACTCAACAGGAAAAGCAAGTTTAGTTTTGGTTTTGTGGGACCCTATAACTGTTCTTTGTGGCACTGTGAGTTAATGTGCCAGACTGCAAAGCCGCTTGAACTGCAAAGTTGGTGGTTCATGCTCACCAGCTGCTCCTTGGAAACCCTATGCAGGGTCCCTATGGGTTGGAATCGACTCAACCACACTTAACAACAACAACCTAACTGTTCTTAGGGTCCTAGTGTATTCCGGGTTAATGCGTTACACTGCAAAGTCACTCTGAACCACAAGGTTGGTGGTTCAAGCACACCAGCTGCTCTTTGGAAACCCTATACAAGGTCACTGTGGGTCAGAATTAACTCAACAGCAAACAACAACAACAGCAATTACTGTTCTTATGTATTTATAGTAGGAGAAAAGCTAAATTTAAATAGGTATACAAAGTACAACCATAGATTGAGGAAAGTGGAAAATAAGCAATACTTGTGACAAATTTTGAAAGTCCATATTTTAAAAATTCTCTTTTCTTTGGGTAGCTTTCTTTCTTTCTTTCTGATTCAATATATTCTATTTTAGTGCTTTAAAATCTTTAATAAAAATGCATTGTGTCCACACATGAAATTTAGATATATCACCTTTTATCGGGCGATTACCTGTAGGAGTCCTGGTGTGGCACTGTGGGTTAATGCGCCAGACTGCAAAGCCATTTGAACTGCAAGGTTGGCAGTTCAAGCTCACCAGCTGCTCCTCAGAAACCCTTTACAGGGTCACTATGAGTTGGAACCGACTCGACGGCACTTCACAACAACAACAACAGCAACCTGTAGGCCAGGCCCAGTGTTATCTTAGTTAATCTTTACACTGATCCTGAGAAATAAATCCTATTATTGTCCCTATTTCATAACTGCTTATATTAAACTGTAAGTTAGTTAATGACATTAAGCAAATAAATTGTGTGGTTCAGGTTTTGAATGCAGTTGGTGCCACAGTCATTGTGAAAACATTTGAATTGGACAAGTGTAGTACATCTGGCCCCTGGGACACATTGAGCTTCTCGATTCGTTCTTGCATGGAATACAAAGAGTTATAGTGAAAGATAGAAGATACATAAAGCAAATAAAAATAAAAACACCCCACAAAAGATGGGCAGAGACCATTCTAATACATCATATAATTGCTATAAAATAGATATTGACCAAAAATAACTGGGCTTGGGTATTGAGAAGGAGTCATGAATTTTTAATGTAGATGAAAGAGACATCTTATCCTGGCAGGAGCATTACAGCTGATACTTACAATTAATAACATGTTTCCTGTCAATTGAATACTTTTCTTGCCTTCATATTAATTCACTCACATGAACCATTATATTGTTTCCACTCAACTATTGTTTTCTAATTGAAATTGTCTATAAAGAAGACAAAGTCTCACCTTAATAGTTTCTGAGGAGCATTCTGGCTGTACTTTTTGTGTTACCTGCATTCAATGATATATTCAACATTCTTTGCCAACACTACAGTCCATAGGCTTCTGTTTTGGTCTTCCTTATTCATGATTCAGTTTTGACGTGCATATGAGATCACTGAAAACAGCATGACTTAAGTCAGGTACACCTTAGTCCTCAAGGTGACATCAAGGGGTCTTTTGTAGCACATTTACCTAATGCAATACTTGCCTGGTTCTTAATTGTTCCTCCCATGGTTCTTAACTGTGGATCCAAGCAGAATGAAATTCTTGACAACTTAAGTCTTTTCTCTGTTTATCATGAAGCTGTCTATTGGTCCAGTTGTGAGGATTTTTGTTTTCTTTGTTGTTGTTGTAGTTAAGAGCCGCTGAGTCAGTTCTGACTCATAGTGACCCTATATAGGGTTTTCGAGAAGCAGCTTAGGGTTTCTAAGAAGTAGCTGATGAGTTTGAACCATCGAATTTGTGCTTATTCTACAGCGCAATACCAAAAGCCCTTGTTTTCTTTATGTTGAGGTATAATCCATACTGAAGGAGCTCTGGTAGTGTAGTGGTTACGAGTCAGGTTGCTAACCTCAAAGTCAGGAGTTCAAAACTACCAGCAGTTTTTCAGGATAAACATGAAGCTTTCTGCTTCAATTTATAATCTCAGATTCCCTATACAGGGTCATCAGTAAGTACTTCAAAATCTTTACCTTCAGCAAGCAACGTGTTTCATCTTCATATCACAGATTGTTAATGAGTTTTACAGTTATCCTGATAACCACAATCTTCTTCATATAGCATAGTTCCTCTGATTGTTACTCAGCTTACAGACTGAATCAGTATAGTAAAAGATACAATATTGTCTTTGTATAGTTAATAAAACACAGATGAACATCTTTCTGATATTGTCTTCAGCCATGAACCATCTGACATCAACAATGTTGCCCCTTGTTCCATGTTCTCTTCCTCAGAATTTCTGTCTAAAATTTCTGGAAATTACTCATTGATGTACTGCTGCCACTGTTAATGAATTATCTTCAGCAAAATTTTACTTGTATGAGATATCACTAATATTGATGAAAATTTTATGCATTATTGTTTAATCACCTTTCTTTGGAATGGCCACAAACATGGATCTCTTACAGTCAGCTGGCCAGGTAGCTGTCTTCCAAATGTCTTAGCTTAGGCAAGTAAGGACTTCTATCATTGCATGCTTTTGCTATAACATCTCAATCAATAGGTATCCTGTCAATTTCTGTTACCTTCTTTTTCACCAGTGCCTTCAGTGTAGCCAGAAATGTTTCCTTCAGTACCTTGTAACCTAACAACCACAACAACAAGTGGCAACAGGATTTTTAATGAGTGTTCCAAAGAAAAGAATAGCATATGAGAACCTTCACAGAGGATATGTATATTAGTTTGAAGTGAATGCGATTAATGTTATGTAGATAAATAATTGTCAAATAATGACATTTTCATAAGGTTCATCTAGTCATTATATGGAACTACATAAAGTATTTGGCCTTACAGATAATTACAGGAAGAAAGAAAACTATTTTTCTTCTATCAGTTAGCTTGCACTTTTGTTTTAATCTAGAAAAGTAGGCACAGAATGGCTCAGTTTAGTACAGATCGTTTTCACATGAAAAAATTACTCCAATACTCACTTATTGAAGAACACTTGATTTCATCAGTATTGAACATGTTTCTTTTGACAGCGGATCAAAGAAACAACTATCATACACAATGATTTGAAGTAATCCCTGAATACGTTTAGTTTTCATTTTCCATGCATGCATGTTGTTGTTGTTAATGTTGTCAAGTCAATTTCTGATTCATAGCAATCCTGCATAGGATTTCAATGGAGTAACTGGTGAGTTTGAAGCATGGATCTTGTGCTAGCAATCCAGTGCTTATCTTACAGTGCCACTGTAGCAATACAACCCAGTAGCAATACAACCTGACACAAAGATTAGATGAATAATAAATTTTTGAATAATATAAACTATAAATAAATATGGTGGTGGTGGTGTGCCGTGGCTTCGATTCTGACTCATAGTAACTCTGCATAGAGTTTCTGCAGCTGAAATTTTTATAGGAGCAAAAAGCCTCCTCTTTCTCCTGCAGAACAGCTGATAGTTTTGAACTGCTGACCTTGAGGTTAGCAACCCTACACATAACACTAT
>NW_006408539.1:20553131-20554561 GCF_000296735.1 Chrysochloris asiatica
ATGAGTCTTCCTCTAGTCCTAAAGCCACATTTTCCTTCATAGAAATGGGAAAAAGAGCTGACTGGAAAGAAAAATCTAGGAGTCATTCACACCTGAACTATAATTGAAGCACAGAGGTGGATGAGAAACCAGAGAGTGAGTTTGAGACACAATAAAGAGCAGAAGACACAAGAGAGTGTATGTGTGATGAGGGGGTGGAGGGGCATGGGTGGATGGGGACTGATGTGAAGGAAACCAGGGATCACAATGTAGAATCATAGAAACAGGCAAGAATAAAATTCCATGGAGACATTGGACAATAGAATAGCAGAATAAAATAAATCACTGATACTGTACTTCTAAAAATATATTTAAGATCAGCCAAGATAGTGAGAATCTTTGCTTTGAAAAATGATACTCTCTACCAAACAGGAAAGGCAAAGTATTCTGTCACTTCCTTTGTTATGTTCGTATATAACAAACCACTGCATGTTCCTTCACTTCTCTTCTCAGCCCAACCATTTACACACTCAGAAGGAAAACAAACATTATTACTACTTACATGGGACATCGAAGAATTGGCTGCTTTCCTCCAGAATGGAGTGCAAAGATTCCACAATTTATATATATCCATAATGAATGACTGAGCTATTGAAAGACACCGATATAGTAGAGCTTTTAACTTGTCATTTCATCCTGCTACTTCAGTCCATGGAAAGACACCAAAACCAAAAAAAACAAATAAAACTACAATCCAGTTCCTCCTTTCAGAATCTTTGAACAGAACGAGTGACTTACTTATGAATGTTTTTGTCCTTTCTGGTGTCACATTTCTTTGAATGCAATTTAGAAATTGAAGCCAAAATATTTTGACTGAAAAATGGAGATTTAGAAACAAATGGCATCCATAAAGTATGAAATATTACTTAATGGCAGAAATTTTTTTGAGTCTATATAAAGAGCTCCTGTATGAGATGCATTGTCAAATGTTGATCTTCCTTAAATAATTCTTACATAATTGAATGTATAGATGCTTGCTCTTCTGTTTAATGTCTTAAATTATTTTTTGGCACCATTATGAAATATGCATTTATCTATGTTCTTTTCTTCCCACTTTCCAGTCCTGTATCTGACAATGTTTCTCTGCTATTCATAGAGTTTTCAGTGACTAGTGATTCGGAAGTAGTTTGTCACTCTTTCTTCCTAGTCTGTCTTTGTTTGAAAGCTCAACTGAAACCTGTCCACCATGGGTGACCCTGCTGGTTATTTAAAATACCGGTGGCATAACCCTCAGAATCACAGCAATTTAAACCACAGCACGACAGATAGACGAGTGGCGGTTGCGTGGTTGCTGTTAAATAGGAATCTCCTTCTGCTAGGGCCCTTAAGTCTGGCTCAAAGGCGGGATTTCTGTCCTTGGATGTCAATCAAGGGGCAGAAGCGCAGCAGGG
>NW_006408539.1:20555012-20556802 GCF_000296735.1 Chrysochloris asiatica
AGTGTGGCGGCGGTAGTGAGGTTGGCCCAGGATCGGACATTGTTTCATTCTGCTGTGCATGGGGTCGCTATGAGTTGGTTCTGACTTGATGGCACCTGACAACAACATGTTCTTTTCTATTTAGCATTTCCAGGTATTTTTCAATTAATCTGTTGATAAGTTATTTTGTGTGAAGTGAGTATCCAAATTTGCTTACAAAAATATCAATTCTTTAAGCTTCAGCTGGAATGTCATTTTCCTTCATGCCTTATTGTGTGTACAATGTTTGAATATACAAAAGTAAGTAAAAAAATATTGCTAGTAGGGTTCTGTTTCTGCTGTGGCACTATGGGTTAATGTGCCAGACTGCAAGGTTGGTGGTTCAAGCTCACCAGATGCTCCTGAAGCCCTATAAAGCATTGCTATTAATCAGTGCCAACTTGATGGCACTTAACAACAATAAACTGAAGACTGTATTATTCTAAAGATTGTTGCTGTTGTTAAGTGCTGTACAGTCAGTTCCAAGTCATAGTGACCCTGGATAGGATTTTCAAGGAGCAGCTGGTGAGCTTGAACCACCAACCTTGCAGTTCAAACAGACATTGCAGTCCAGCACATCAACCTGCAGTGCCATTTGAGGAGACAGATGGAAATAGCATCTTCAGAATTGTATGGTAGTGCTGTAGGATCAGCACTGGACTGTGAATCACATGTCAGTAGTTCAAACCCACCAGCTGTTCCTTGGAAACCCTATACAGAGTCATTATGAGCCAGAACGAACTCAGTGGCACTTAACAATAACAACAACAACAAGATAAAGAATATGTCGAGAAACAATAGCTTCTTCACATTTTTCTTAAACAGAAGGTTTCTTTGATTTTGTAGCAATATATATTTTTTTACCTATTTATCTCTGACTCTCCACTAGACTTAAGTCCATGATGAGTCATATTAGTAACATATGTGACTATTGATGTGGGTATGGTGGTGGCGGTGTGCAGTGGAGTCGGTTCCGACTCATAGTGACCCTGTGTAGGGTTTCTGAGGCTGTAAATCTTTATGGGAGCAGAACACCTCATCTTTGTCCAAAAGAACAGCTGAAGTTTCGAACTGATGACCTTGCAGTTCTCAGCCCGATTCGTAACCACTATGCTACCAGAACTCCTTTGCTAACAATGATGTTGTTATATGCTGTGGAGTTGGTTCATGACTCATAGTGACCCTGTACAGGGTTTCTGAGGTTGTATATCAATATGGGAGCAGAGAGCCTCATCTTGCTTCCATGGAAGAGCTGGTAGTTTCGAACTGCTGACTTTGAGGTTAGCAGCCCAGCTTGTAACCACTACGCTACCAGTGTTCCTTTGATGTGGGTATAGTTAAATCATTTTACTTTTATTATATATAATGTTTCTTCATTTCAACTTATTTTATTTGTAACCCAGTCCTTAATTTTTATCATTTAAATCATTAATTGTTTTGAGAATGTGACAAAGGACCTGTTGCTACCTTCATCTGAAATACACATTGACATTGTTGCTTCTCTGCACTATCAAGTGCTCATCGACTCTTATAAATCATTCATTTTAGAAGAGAATAGATGTCAAGCTGAGAATTTATTATGTGTGACATGACTCTTACTCTTAAGTGTTATTATTAAAATTAGTCTAATAAAATCTTTTTTTTTTTTTTTTTTTTGGACTCCCGGTGGCACTGTAGAATAGAAGCACTTGATCACAAGTTTGATTTGAGTCACCAGGTCTACAGGTCAAATTCACCAGCTACTCTTAGGAAGCCCTAACATTGTGAAGTAT
>NW_006408539.1:20557722-20559521 GCF_000296735.1 Chrysochloris asiatica
AAGGAAGACCCCAATGAGATGGATTGGCCAAGTGGCAGCATTGATGGACTCAAGCATGGCAACAGCAGTAAGGTTTTCCCAGGATTGGGCAGTGTTTCGTTCTGCTGTGCATAAGGTCGCTATGGGGCGGTACCGACTCAATGGCACCTAACAACAACAATATAGGGTGGCTATGAGTCAGAACTGACTCAATGGCACTTAACAACAACAACAATTCTTCTTTTATTTAACCATATATTTTGTTTACTAAAATTTTATGCAGTAGAAATTTTAGAGCAGAAATTGTATTGTTTTCAGAGGAGAAGAGTGGTATTCAGCGTGAATTATGTTTGTCGTCTTTTTAATTCTCTAATTGAGAAATGTGACTGAGTGCTAAAAAAGTTCTCTTGCTATAATTGCATTGTGCAATCTTTTGCTATTGTTGTTCATGGCGATTGCTGATGTTTTATTCCCACATAAGGGGAAACATATTTGTATTAAAGCCTATGGTTTCTTACACATGTGATTGTAGACAATTATCAAGAATTCCAGTCAGCTCATACAATGGTCTGAGAGAATCAACTGGGAAATCATTCTCCCCCGAATTAACACAAGAAAACAAATGTTCCTTTTAAGTCTCTCTAAAGAACATCTTTGTCTCTCAAAATCACAAGACAAATGAAACAAAAGAAACAAACAAGAAACAACAGATGTCAGCTAAAGAATAGATTAAGGGAACAAAACGTATTTGTGAGGTTCTTTTTTCTGAGTAAAACAGATAAATCCATCAAGTACATCCTGATCCACCATGTATTATGGGAAAGTTGTGTGCTGTATTGGACTTATGACTAGACAAAAATTGTAGTAGGTTATGCCACACAAAAAATAAAGAAAAATTGAATTAAATACCTATTTTTTCTTTGCTTTTCAGGCCATTTTAGGGATCAAGAATGATAATTGACTGGTTAAAAAAAAAAAAAAGTTTAGTCTTCAGATACCATCAAACAATCTCTGCTATCACAAAACTTTAATCATTAATAAAATCCTTTTGAAAATAGTCCTCGAAAACATTGTGTATAATAAATTATGGTATAAGGACATAAATACCTTGATTACAATGATATTTGATCATTTAAAATTGTTGTAAGATGCCATTGCTTTGTCCTCCTACCCATTTATTGTTGTTGCTGAGTGTTGTCGAGTTGGTTCTAACTCAGGGAGACCCTGTAGAGAGATTCTGGAGAGCATCTGATGAGTTTGAACCACCCCTGGTAGAATAGTGGTTACGAATCGGGCTGCTAATCTCACGGTCAGCAATTAGAAACTACCAGCTGTTTTGTGGGAGAAAGATGAGCCTTTGTGCTCCCACAGAGATTTACAGCCTCAGAAACCCTGTACACGGTCACTATGAGTCAGAACCGACTCCACGACACATAACAACAACAACAACCTTGCGGTTAGCAGTTCAGTGCTAATCCTACAGCACCACACCAGGTAATTCTATAGACAGTTATTTGCCGAAAGTTCAATTGGACCAATATAACCTGGGGAAAACATTTACATTGGATGTAATCTATATGCCATCTGTAATGCACACAAAGACCATGACTATTTCTTCATTGACCAACATACCTATAGGATTTGCAAGAAAGTAAATTGGTACGATTGCCTAGAACCAGCTTTTAAACAAGGTGATGTTTTCTTAACCAGTATATCATCTTTGCATATTAATGATAAAATTGCCTTTTTAGGTTTACATAGATAAATTACTTCTCTATTTTTATTTTTAATTAAAATTTTTATTTATTTTTAATTAAAAT
>NW_006408539.1:20559621-20561219 GCF_000296735.1 Chrysochloris asiatica
TTTGTGCTCCCACAGAGATTTACAGCCTCAGAAACCCTGTACACGGTCACTATGAGTCAGAACCGACTCCACGACACATAACAACAACAACAACCTTGCGGTTAGCAGTTCAGTGCTAATCCTACAGCACCACACCAGGTAATTCTATAGACAGTTATTTGCCGAAAGTTCAATTGGACCAATATAACCTGGGGAAAACATTTACATTGGATGTAATCTATATGCCATCTGTAATGCACACAAAGACCATGACTATTTCTTCATTGACCAACATACCTATAGGATTTGCAAGAAAGTAAATTGGTACGATTGCCTAGAACCAGCTTTTAAACAAGGTGATGTTTTCTTAACCAGTATATCATCTTTGCATATTAATGATAAAATTGCCTTTTTAGGTTTACATAGATAAATTACTTCTCTATTTTTATTTTTAATTAAAATTTTTATTTATTTTTAATTAAAATTACTGACCTCCCATAAAGGCATAGGGTTTATGAATAAAATGATTGTCATAGAAAATATTTTGTAAATTTGATATTGCTTTCAAACAGTTTATTTCTTACAGAATTTGTTTCTTCTTTTGTTGACTTTTAAGGCTATGATACTTTTAATACTTGTATATAAAAGTTTTCCTCCCTTTGCTTTTCTCACTTTTTAATAATTTCCTTACATTTAGTTTTAGTTCTTTACCATTCTCAACACACAAGATGACATTAGACATTTGTTGTTGTTGAGTTTTATTAGTCAGTTAGGAATCATAATGACCTTGTATAAGGTTTTTGAGGAGAGGCTGGTGAGTTTGAACCACTGACCTTTTGGTTAGCAGTTCAGTGCTTATCCTACATCATCAGTTCAGGAAACATTTAGCTAATGTATATTGCCTAAAACAGAAGTATTTGCCATATATGTATGGCACATTTTAGAAGGGGGTGAGAAAAAAATAATATTGTCACTATTTTTGGTTTGCCTATTAAAATTATAAATGTAATTCTTTAACACAGAAAAAGGGGAAAGAAATCAAAATCCTCATGCCTACTTCTTGGATTATGCAACTAATCTAAGGATGATTAGTTTTTATGATTAACATGATATAGTTAAAATCACGCTGATTTTTGGAGAAAGATACAAATTATAATCTTGGCTCAGTAATTTATAAACTGTATAATATTGTTGGATGGATGGATCTTGGCTGAAAGCAGAGAATATCAGAAAGATGTTTACCTGTGCTTTATTGACTACGTAAAGTCTTTCGATTGTGTGGATCATGACAAGCTATGGACAACATTGAGAAGTATGAGTATTCCAGAACACTTAATCGTACTTCTGAGAAATCTGTACCTGGACAAAGAAGCAGTTGTTAAAACAGAGCATGGGAACAGTGAATGTTTTAAAATTAAGAAAGGTGTGTGACAATGTTGTATTATTTCAACATACTTATTCAACCTTTATACTGAGCAAATAATACGAGAAGCTGGGTTCTATGAAGAAAAACGTGGCGTCAGGATAGGAGGAAGACTCATTAACAACCTGAGATATGCAGATGATACAACCTTGCTTGCTGAAAGTGAAGAGGACTTAAAACATTTACTGATGAAGAT
>NW_006408539.1:20561929-20565242 GCF_000296735.1 Chrysochloris asiatica
CACCTAACAACAACATGATGTTGGGAAAAGTAGTGAAACTTTTTGGACTGTAATATGAACCTGTTATGATACTGTGAAAGTATATCATTTTGTCAGGTTTCTAGGTTGGTTTACATTTAGTCTTAGCAGGACTTGAGACCTACTCTATGCCCTACTTCAAATAGCTACTTCTCTTTCTCTGAGTTGTTCTAACTCTCAATATTTTATTGGAGTACATTGCACCAAAATCGGTATTTTAATTTCCTCTTGAGCAATTCAACTTTTACTTAAGGATTTTTTTTCCTTTTTAGAAGTGTTCAAAAAATGTACAACTGATTTATTTTTTAAATATAGGATAAAATTATTCTACCTTGAATTACTTCATGAATACTTTGGACATTTTTGTAAGCCTAGCGTATATAATGGGAATTTAGAGATATAATTTTATCATTCTAGGTATTATTTCATAATTACTAATAAAATTCCCAAATACCGTTTGAAAGACTTAAATAATTAGTACACTGTATAAAGGATGGTCTAAAAGGATGGTGCATTATGTAACAAATCTTCACCATTTCATCATATTAACTTTTTTTTTTTTAAAGCTGTATCACATCATCACTGTCAAGATGCTATAAAAAATGGTCTACTGCCTTTTTTAGCCTGATTTTAGCTTTCATTGATTTCTGTTAGCGATTCTACATTTATCATTTTATGTTTATATGATAAAGAAAAGAAAAGTGACAAAGGAATCCATTTCATAATTATTAGATGAATAAGATGAATAGCAAAAGCTAAAAGCACCGTTATAGACTCAAAATGAGGATGAAATTGATCCTCTAATGGAAATCTCACACTTTGATTATTCAGGTGAACAATCTCAAAATTAAGAATCAGTGAATGAACAACATAACTTCAAGGACAAAGAGAAAATATCACATCATAATGTTAGGCATTAAGAGGAAGGATATCATCACACCATATTTTGTGACTATACCTCCTCCTATTTTCCTAAAAGTAAACATGTCTTATGTTTTTATCTTACAAGCTTTTTCTACTAAAATTTACTTGATACCACTTATAAATGGTAAAATGTAGAAAACAGGCTATACGCAAATGTGGGCTGGAAAGAGATACAGTACACTTTTTTTTTTTTTTTTTAAGTGTGGATTTATTATTTGACTTGAAGTTATTAAATAAAAAATTACATGTCCTGCAGTCACAGAAAGTCCTCATACCTTCTTCACAAGCAATTGAGTTACAAAAGGTTTAAAAATGTAAGTACTCCATTTTGACAAGGTGAATTCAAAGACCACAAGTAATGATAAGATGTTGTTGTTTAGTGCTGTTGAGCTGGTTCCCACTCATAGAGACCCTGTACAGGGTTCATACTCACCAGTCACTCCTTGAAAACCCTACACAGGGTTGTGATGAGTCAGAACTGACTCAACGGCATTTATCAACAGCAATAGGGTTTCAGAGGACTGACTGGTGTTATTTGAACCACCAACCTTGCAGTTCAAACTGACCTTGCTGTCCAGTGTTTATCTTACGGCACCACACCGGGAATCCAAATGATATGATAGTACTTACTATACTGATCATTTGAAATAAATATTTCCATACCTTTGACACAGAAAAATATTATATGACATATTGATTTACTGTATTTGCATTCTGATTAAATTTTAATAAAGCTTTTGAATGATTTCTTTATTACAACTGTGAATTATTTGTAAAACTAGGACATTTGACCAGAAGGTAAATAGTGAGAAATATTTTCCTTAAATAGTGAGGGTCAAGGACATTGAAACTTCTTTCAAAAACTATGACTTACCTACATGTCTGTGTCCATTGTCTTATTGTTTTCTTCCTCTCTGGTCATAAACCCTCAGTTTTGTTTATGTTAACCAAGTAATGAGATAATGCAGTCAGGTGATAGCTCTTGGTATCTGGTTTCTGGGCATTATACACTCCTGGATTGCTCATCACTTGTTCTCTTTGCTAGTGACCCCACGTCCCCCCTAGTCATTTAGCATTGTGGTACCCAGGTCTCAGTATTTTGACTTGTCTTTTCTGTCTACACTCACTTCTTTGATGTCCCAAGCAAACTTCAAGATTTCAAATACCATACATAAAACCAATGACTTCCATTTATGTATCTAGTATGAACTTTGAATTCCATACCCTGCTGTCTTTATGATATCTTGGATGGCTGATAAGCAATAAAAACTCAACTTTCTCAGGTTGTAGGCATAGGTATTTCCACCGACATAATAAGAAAAAGTTCTAGGGTGGTAATTGGACTTGGGTAGCATCATCCTAGAACTATTTTTTATTGCACAAATCTAATTCTCTGGTCTATTCTATAAATTGTCTTGCTTTCTCAATTCTTTAGCCCAGTAAAGTCAGCCTTAGTGAGATTATTGAATATGCAACTTTATTGGGCAAGTACATATTTCTTTTGCTCAGGATATTTACAGGAATAGGTGTATAGATAGCCATCATCATTTTGTGTACCCAGGTCAGTTCTGAATCAACAAATCTGTAAGACAAAGTAGTAGTATCCCATAAGGTTTCTTGCTGACATGGTTGTAATGGGTTCATAGCTGAAAGGATTCTGTACCTAAACAGATTGCTATATCTTTCTCCCAGAGTTGCTTCAAAACACTGACTATAAAATGTAATTATGTTTGTGATAATTGTTAAATATATATTTTAACTTATGTTGTTATTTTAACATATAATCACCCGATGCACATTAGAATGAAACACTGGCCTATCCTTCACCATCCTAATCAACATTGTTACACTTGAACTCATTGCTGTGTATTCCATTTTCAGAGTCCCATCCATATGTATAGTCATCTTTTATGTTGTTAAAAAAGGTATTTGCAATGAATAAGTCATTAGTCTTTCAAAATTATACCATGCGATCTCGATCTCCAGCATCACTTCTATCACTGAGGTCACATTTTCTAACTAATGATCCTTCCTTCCCCTTTTACAACCTTTCATTGCAGTTACTAGTAAATATCAATACATCTCGATGGCATGTTTGATCAATTACAGATTGAAGAAGTTGGCAGAATTCTTCCATTTTATCATCACTGGCTTTAGAAGTTGGTATAGAAATTTGAAAAAAATAGGGTATAAATTGGTCTTCCTTGTAGACCTGTGAATCTTGTCCTATCACTGATGGCATTATACTTCAAGACAGATCTTGAAATGTTCTTTCTGATGATGAATGTGACACCATTCCCCTTAAATTTGTCATTCCAGGCGTAGTAAATCACATGGCATATACCAGTCCATTTCAACTCACTAATGCCTA
>NW_006408539.1:20571552-20573666 GCF_000296735.1 Chrysochloris asiatica
TAGAGGCCAAGATGGCCAAACTTTGTCTCTCATACTTTGGACATATTATCAGGAGGGAACAATTGCTGGAGAAGAATATCATGTTTGGTAACACGGAGGTGTCAGAGAAAAAGAGGAAGATCCCCAACGAGATGGATTGCCAGGTGGCAGCATCGATGGACTCAAGTGTGCCAACTGTAGGGAGGTAGGCCCAGGATCGGACATTGTTTCGTTCTGCTATGCATAAGGTTGGTATGAGTTGGTGCCGACTTGATGGCACCTAACAACAACAACAACAATAAGCCCTCAAACTTTCTAAATATTCCTTTATATGTAGGTCAGTGTTCTGGGACTGTGCCCTGAACCTGCTTTGTCCAGTATTCTGTGTTATTGCTGGCAGAGGTCTGCACCGCATTTCTCCCTAATTCACCATCAAGTCCCACTTCTCAGTCCCTATTATGGGGTGTTCATTAATGCCATATTTGATTAATTACAGCCTAAAGAATTTGATAGATTTCTTTAATTTCATCATCACTGGCTTTAGTGGTTTGCGTGTGAATTTGAATAATAATGATTTTAACTGGTATTTCTTCTTTGTTTAGATATTATACTAACTCAGTCAGCATTGTACTGCAAGATATATCTTGAACTGCTCTTTTAGACGATGAATATGATATTTCTCTTCAGTTTGTCATTTCCAGCACAGCAAACCGTATGACTGTTTGATTCAAATTGACCAACGACAGTCCATTTCTGCTCACAAATGCCCAGGATATCAATCGTTATGTGTTCAACTTCATTTTTGACTACTTCCAAATTTCCTAGATTCATACTTCTTACTTTCCATGTTCTGATTATTAAGAGATGTTTCAGCTCTTTCTTCTCACTTTGAATTGTGCCCCATTAGCAACTGAAGGTCCTGAAAGGTTTGCTTCAGCCACATCCTTAAGGTCAACTCTACTTTGAGAAGGTAGCTCTTTTCCAGTCATATTTTTGGTGACTTTCAATTTGAGGAGCTCATCATCTGTTACTGTAGCAAATCATGTTTGGCATTATTTAATGGCTAATAATAAAGTCCTGTGGGCTGTGGGTTAATGCACCAGACTGCAAAGCCGTTTGAACTGCAAGGTCACTAGTTCAAGCTCACCAGCTGCTCCTTGGAAACCCTATACAGGGTCGCTATGGGTTGGAACCAACTTGACGGTACGTCACAACAACAACAACCATTCAGAAGTGTTCTGCCTCTGCATCCTAGTCTGTCTTAGTTTGGAAACTCCACTAAAATGTGTCCAGCTCAGGTGACACAGCTAATATTTAAAATATTGGCAGCATAGCTTCCCGCATCACAACAACATGCAGCAAACAGTATGACACACTGTTTGACAAAAGGACAGATAAGTAAGTGGTGGAACTGAAGAGAGGATACGTTCACACATATCCATTTTTTTAAGGATATTGAGTTATTACATTTAACCCACAACATAAAAACATACAATTTCTGTTTTGTTATTGTTGTTAAGTGCCATCGAGTCGGTTCCGACCCATAGTGACCCTGTACAGGGTTTCAGAGGGTGTAAATGTTTACGGGAGTAGAAAGCCTCATCTTTCTCCCGCGGAGCAGCTGGTAGTTTCGAACCGTTGACCTTAAGGTTCGCAGCCCGATTTGTAACCACTACGCTACGGTGCAGTCAAGTTAATTGTGATTCATTGAAACTCCATGCAACAAAGTAGACATGTCTCATGGGGTAATTTTTGGCTGCAATCATTACAGAAGCAGATTGCCACATCTTTCTCCCAAACAGCTACTGGTGGCTTCAAACTGACAGACTTTCAGTTAGCAGCTGAACACTTAACTGTTTGCATGACCAATAAGTACAATGAATATAAACATTATTATTTTAAATATTTCAGAAGTGGAGACATAGCAAGTCAAAGTTTTAATATATGCATGACAGAGATTGCTTAGACTCTCGCTCTTTATTCTGGGTTCTTACCTGACCCGCGTCTGCATTTTCACAAATATAAGTCTCATAATACTGAGAGAACTCAGGAGCATGATCGTTAACATTAAGAACTTGCACAAACACAGGGACTTCCACACTTTTGTGTATATTGTCTGCAAATAGAAAAAAAAA
>NW_006408539.1:20573817-20576004 GCF_000296735.1 Chrysochloris asiatica
TACTTGATGAAAAGCTAACTGGTCATAATACCTCTATATGGTTCATCTATTTATCAACAACAACAACAAAAGTTGTGTTCAATACATTCATCACAATCAACACTTATTGAGGGCCTTGTATCTCCTGTGGAATAATTCACATAGGACTTAATGAAGATAGTCAAGTATACTGACAGTTTGCTAAAGAATCCAGGAATGGATTGAAATATTTATAGTAACTCATTTAATACTGATGGATATATTATTACCTTCCTCAATTGTAACCTCCTCTCATAGAGTCAGTTCTGACTCATACAGGATAGAATAGAATTGCACTGCAGGGTTCCCAAGGCTGTAATCTTTGTGGAAGCCAATTGCCTCATCTGTTTTCCAAAGTGATTGTGGGTCCAAATTGCTGACCTTTAGGTTAACAGTCAAGCACTTAACTACTGCGCCATCAGGACACCTTCTCCCCTACTTTATTAATAAAAGCAATGAGAAACACTTTAGTTTCTCAAATTGCAATTCGATAAGTTTTCTAAGGTCATAGCTCAAGTGGAAAAGGCAGTTGAAGAAGCCAACAGTAAGGGTTTGTAATCAACAACAGTATACACTGTAGGTTTTAACCACAAAAATTCAATAGTCTTGATACATTGCGAAATAAAACAACTAGAAGAAAGCTTTGGTTTAAATTGAGTTTGGAAGCTTTTCTTAAGTGAGGCAAGAAATCCAGAAACTGAACAAATAAAAAGATAAAGCTAAACACATTTTTTAAAAAAACATGTATAATGTAAAAAGTCCACACAATAATTGCAGAGTTGGGAAAATATTTGCATCATAGGAAGAAGTATTGATAAATTTCATTTTCAAATGCTGAAAAGTAAGAAAAGGAAAACAATCTATTAATAAAGGAAGTGAGTGTTTAAGGGTAGTAAGGAAAGGCACTTCTGTATGTTCAATTCATTCATATGCTTTTAAAATTCATCATATATGTGCTATTCTGGAGTTCTAGTATGGCACTGTGGGATAAAGCACTGGACCGAAAGGTCAGTTTGAACCATAAGGTCAGTGGTTCAAATTCACCAGTGTCCCCTTGGAGACCATATGTAGGGTCACCATAAGTCAGAACCAACTTGATGGCACTTAACAACAAAAGCATATGGTATTTTGTTAATGAAAAGAACTACATTTGTAATTTTAATTACATGTGCAATTATGATAGATGTGATCATTTTCAATTAATCAGAATTGAAATGTGGGAGGCTTATTACACAGTCCGAGAGTAAGAAACCCCTGGCCTTCAGGAAGTATGAGAAATATACAAGACTTATTTTTCTATAACTTGATTCTATGGCATTACACTCAGGTTAAGAAAGAGAATTGAAACCTTAAACATTAAAAAAAAATTCCTAAAGATTTGAAACTAGGATTATTCATTAACTAAGACAATATGTGAGCTTACAAACAAACATAGAACATTTTTTTCCCTTAAGTAATCAGATAGGAAAAAAAAATTCAGGTACAAATAAATTTAAGGCATATTAATAAATACTTTCAAAGCTTTGATACTCATTTTTCTTAAAATTTGCTTGAAATGAAATTTAGATTAAACCTTTGTGGCATGTCTGTACAAAACACCCATATATCTTCACAGCTTAATTTCAAAGTATTTAGTAGTAATATTCACTTTGCTGACAGATTGATAAAGAGCTTGGATGTTTAATTTGAGAAACTTTCCAGGAAAGGAAAGCAGAACAATTAACTCTATTTGCTGGAAGAAGAGCTAAAATGAGCCATCTCTTTTCTCTAACCCCCAGACAGTTTTGTTTGAAAGCTTGTTTGGTAATTAACATGATGTGGTGCTGTGGTATAAACACTAGACTACTACTCACAAGGTCTGCAGTTCAAATGCACCAGCCATTGCTTGGAAGCCCTACATCTGTTCGATATATATATATAAATATATAAACTCGGTGATATTTAACAACAGCAACATGTGTAACTAGTATTTTTGACGTGTTTTATGACATGCCTGGTTTTCTGCACTTCAGGTGATTTGTTTATATTTCTATCAAATTTTAAAAGGCCAATCAATTATTTCTAATATTGAAATCATGGGAGAAAGAAGCTGACACAAATTTCTTTCCTTTTCAAATATTATTGCTCTAAAATGAGCTTGTTGTTGTTAAGTGCCATCAAGTCAATTCC
>NW_006408539.1:20578437-20582612 GCF_000296735.1 Chrysochloris asiatica
TGGAAATAGAAATACCTCATGATCCCACAATTTATGTACTTGGTATTTACCCACAAGAAATACGAGCCATAACACGAGTAGATATATGCACATCAATGTTCATAGCAGCACTATTTACAATAGCAAAAAGATGGAGATAGCCTAAGTGCTAATCAGTGGAAGAATGGATAAACAAACTGTGGTACATATACACAATGGAATATTATGCTACCTTGATGAACAAGGAAGCTGTAAGTTATCACATAACATGGATGAGCCTTGAAGACATTATGTTGAGTCAAATTAGTCACTAAAGGAGAAGTATTGCATAGGACCAATACTGTTAAAGACCCATACTGTTAAAATCACCCATACTAAAGGGGCAGAGGGGGATTCTTTGCTGGTTACTGGCATGCAAAGGGTGGGATGTGGGGAGGGAGGGGAAGGTGGAGGACAGGGGAGGGAATAGACACAGGATAGTTTGGGAGCTAGGGCAGGGGACAATACAGAAGAAGGGGGAGGGGAATGGAAGAACACAAGGTGCATGGGAAAACAGGCAAGTTTGCATGGTCTAAGTGGGACAGTGGTAAATAATGATGTATGCAGAACCTTGGAACAACAGGGCTCTGGCATACAGGGATTGAGACATGCTTGGAAAGGGCAAAAGTAGGGAAACAATGTTAAGATGCTTGGCTGTATTTTGAATCCTGGTTTCCCTGGCATACCATTATAAAATAGAAACTTGAGGGGGAGAGAAAGGAATAGCCAGAAATATCACTATAGAAAGCTTGTAAGTTCATCTTCTGCCTATAACTGATTGGAATACCTAAAATAGAGCTACAACGTGCCCAGGGAAGGAGGCCTCTCCATAGGTGGAAATATGAACCCCATCCACAATCTTCCGGGGTGGGTGATTTCCACTTGAAAGGACAAGCATACCAGCCTGGAGTGGCTAGAGGAACAGAAGATACTTCTTGAAAGGAAAATACTAAACAATAATGGCAGTCCAACTGATTACTACAAGAACAAGCAAGTTGCTCGCCCAGGAGACACCAAGGCAATTGGTCGTGTCCCTTCAGGGCAAACCACCTTCCAAGACTAAGACTCAATGGGAATACATGAGCAAACATGTGCTCTGACTGGTGACCAGATGTGGAGGCAGAGACGATGATGTAGAGAGATGGAGCGGCTGGGGACTCTAGACCCAGAGAGGGAGAGGGGGGACAGTATGCTGATGACCTGGTGGCCAGCTTGCAGGGTATACCCTTTGGTTGTTTGATGATGCCTAGAGAGGATTGTAAGAATGGCAATGAAACGATATATGATAGGATGAATGTGAAGCTAATGTTCTCCCATGTAAACTATCATATAATTCACAATAAAACATTTATATATATATATATATATATATATATATGAAATTTAATTACCCAGTGTTATGTAAACTCTCTCTAACCAGTTTTTCTTCAAGATTGAACTGAAAAATTTCAAAACCATGTCTTCAGAGATTAGTTAATTTTGTGCTTTTTTGAGAATATTTATCTAACTTTATATTTGATGTGGTAATGACGCTTACCCAGTCTGTATCTTTTCAGCCCTAAGATTAGAATACAAAGCCACTATTAATCAAAATAAGGATCCCTGGTGGCTTACTGGGTTACATATTGGGCTGCTAATATGCAGAGTCCTTGTGTGGTGCTGTGGGTTAATGCGCCAGACAGCAAAGCCATTTGAACTGCAAGATTGGTAGTTCAAGCTCACCAGCTGCTCCTTGGAAACCCTATATAGGGTCGCTATGGGTTTCATTGCTACCAACTCGACAGCACCTAACAACACAACAACATGCAAAGTCAGCAGTTTGAATTCACCAATCACTCTGCAGAGTTAAGATGAAGCTTTGTACTCCTTAAAGATGTACAGTCTCAGAAACTATGTAAGGAGATGCTATGAGTCAGAATGGACTCTATGATAGATAGAATGCATTAATTACAATAAATAAAAATGTTTATTCTGAGAAACATAAATATATAGCATATGAGGCTGATCCACATGAATTGCATAATTCCCATACTTGATAATATTTCTAATCATCTATTTCTGAGACAGTACTTAATGTCCAAGTGTTATATTATATGTAAAATAAAAAGTCAGTCAATACGTTTTCCTTTAAATATATTTAAAAGGTTTTTCCCCCTTCCCTGATTGTCATTTTGATTTCTTTTATTTTTCACAAGAGAAGTGATATGTGTTCAAGTTAGCTTTCATTTTGTTTTGTTCTTGTGTTATCTGTATTTTGTTTTTTCTATCCTCACATTTATAGAATAATAATTTTAATATGGATTCTTCAAATTTTACTGTTTCAAGAGCAAATTGATTATTTAAAAAAATGCTTTATCAACACAAGCCCATATTCTTTGAAATTTTAGACATCTCTTGAACTATTCAAAATTTTAATCATCACTCACCTGAACTATGGTCAGATCAAAATGATACAACCAGTTTTGAATTTTTATGGAGAGGTTTTCTTAGTTGGGCATAGAAGTAGATTTTCTTTTAAATTATATTTCCACATATATATGTTGTTGAAGTGCTGATGAGTAGGTTCCAACTCATAGCAACTCTGTATAGTGTTTCTGAGGAGGAGCTGGTGGGTTTGAACCACTGACCTTTGTCTTAGCAATCCAGTGCTTATCCTACAATACCACATTTATATAACTGAATAGATACATGAGGGGCTTCAAATGTTTATGGAAACATTTCATTATCTTTCAACTCCAAACATTTAAAAATTTCCACAAATTTTTGGACACCTCCTTATATACACATAGAGAGAATGCCTCAATATAAGTATGTGATTTAATAGACTGTAATGTCTTAAAACTCACCAATTCCCACAATCATCTCAGAAAATCGATAATGTATAAATGAATATCTGAAATTCCAATTACATATTAACAGTAAGGGATTTATTCCTCAGATGATATCCTGTTTATGTTGTCATTTCTGTAGCTTGTTTTCTCCAGTACCTACTCATTGTAATATCTATAATTTTTGTGGAAGACTAAATCAATGTGTAAACTGAAAACGTATACGGTTGTACTGACTGAATAATATATGTACATAAAGAGAACATTGGCGCCTTGGCTTCCTTAACACAGGGAAGGCGATTAATCACCTTCTGAAATGAGCTCTATTCTGATTACTTGGGTCATGTCATGCTGTGATGGCTTTTAAGTATACTGAATGTCTCACAATCTAAGTTGGCATAATTATATTTATTAGATTATATATTTTTTTCTGATGTACATGTAAAAATATATGTTGTCACTGTTCTGTGCTGTAGAGTTTATTCCAACTCATAGTAATCCAATGCAGTAGAGTGCATCTGACCCATAGGCACCCTGATTGCATAGAGGGTTATGCACACAGAGTGCATCTGACCCATAGGCACCCTGGTTGCATAGAGGGTTATGCACACAGAGTACATCTGACCCATAGGCACCCTGGTTGCAGAGAGGGTTATGCACTGGGCTGCTAACTACAAGGTCAACAGTCTAAATCCATCAGCTGCTCCTCAGGAGAAAGATGAGGTTTCTGCTCATGTCAAGATTTATAGCCTCGGAAACCTTTACAGGGTCACTATGAGTCACAAAAACAATAATAATCTCTTTGGGAGCAAATCTCCATGTCTTTGTTCTGTAGAGCAACTGGGTGGGTTTGAACCACTGACCACATGGTTAACACTGAGTACTTAGCTATTGTACCACCAGGGTTCCTTGACTTGTAAGGGTACAATTGAATTGACCAATTTTAAGGACAGCAACAGTCTTTTTTCTATCCCCCAATTAATATTATTGTATTACTTTATACATTTTTTTATTGTAATGCCACAATTTACAATCACTTAAAACAAATAAAAATAAAGAACAACAAAAAGTTCACCCTGAGAGCTTCCCCTCATAGAAACGGTGAGTGGCCTGGGTCTTATAAAATGTAATCCTCTAATTGAGGAAATAGCATAATAGAATTATATAGCAAATTCTTCATATAAATCCCTCAGTCACTTTTTGTTTCTATCCAATTATATATAAAGGGTTATTTCCTGTCAAGTAATATGCAAAGTAAGGAGCTCTGGTAGCGTAGTGGTTACGAATCGGGCTGCAAACCTTAAGGTCAGCGGTTCGAAACTACCAGTT